>NC_137864.1:18042211-18147211 GCF_963924005.1 Protomyctophum bolini
TGTTAGGGATTTGGTGTGTAGAGGGAAAAAGGAGCAAGGCCTAGAATAAAGCCCTGGGGACTCCAGTCAACAAAGTAGCCTATGAATAGCATAACAGAATAGTTTGGAAGCCAGTCACGTCGGTCATTATGATGCACAAACTTGGGAGAGTTGGGGGATCTCCCCATATGGGCAAACGTTTTCAACCAATCAGTGAAGCCCAATTCACACTGTGTCGCTTGGGGCTTGATATAATTTGTTGCACGACGCTTCCCCTTCTCGAGGTTTTTCTTCTCTCTTCTTGTAAATGATAACATTGATGCGTCATCTTGGTCACCAGGTCATTCTGTGCACCGTTTCTCAATAGTGTGTCCTCCTATAGTGTCTCTTCTTGGCTTTAGTGAATGTGCTGCTACTGAGAGGATAACCAGAAAAAGACTTGTTTTACAAGGGTCCTCCATTATCAATTCATCACAACATTTAAAGATGTACAAATATACACTTCTATGAAGAAAAAAAGATCACCATGCTATTATGGCCGATAACCGATATTACCGATCTCATTCTGTATTCAAAAATTATAATAATTTTGTCCATTCTGAAAAATACATGTAACAGGGTGCCTGCACTACAGGCTTAGGCAAGTCAGATTGAACTTTAATACAATTAATCTCCCATCACGAAAAACATGTACAACAGTATGGAAAAGAAAAAGGGGGGGTTGGGGGGGACTTTTTACAGTCCCTACAATTGCAGTAGGTGCTCTTTGAGGGTGGTTTTGAAGGAGTCTAGGGATTTACATTTTTAATGGCTGTTGGTACTAGGGCGTTCCACATTTTAGTGGCATAGGAACATAATGAATTTAAACCCTTGTTTGAGCTGTAGTTCTCAAATGTTTTACTCTAGCCAGCCACAAAAGAGTAATGTGGTGTCTCTGCCTGCAGAGACACCACATGAATGAAGTTCCACGTAAGCCCCATTTAATAATGAAAATCATTGTTTTGAATGTATTTTTGTTGTTATTGAAAATGTGGGTCCAGAACCCATTGGTTGGGAAACACTGCTTTTTAATAGTGTTTTACATTGAGTGAAGCAGTGAGCTTTCTGTGTGTCTGCATGTACAAATCTTAAAATGTGTACAGTGTCTGTAGCCGATAACTGTACCCACATTTAGTGACACCAGTTGAAGTGACTACTATTACTTCTACATGTGTCTTGTTTTGGGTTGCCAGGGTCGGGCCTCTTATCACCTAAAGTGCCCTGCCGCCCCACCCCTCTCCCCCTCTCACAGATGTCAACAGCTGGGTTTGAGTTTCAAACCTCAGGGTTCCTAGAAGTAAGGAAACATTCCACCCGCCTCCCACACTCCTACAAAGTCAATTTAACCCTGAGTGTACAAATGGACCTGAAAGGGTAATTTGTACACTCTCAGGGTTGAATTGACGCTCAGGAGTTTACAGTGCTGTCTGAAGAAAACACTTCCAAGTTATACATACTCCACACACTGTCAAAATACTGTTGAAAACTCCCACTTGCTCACACATACACGTGTGAGACACGCACGTGTGCACACACACACACACACACACACACACACACACACACACACACACACACACACACACACACACACACACACACACCCCATGACATCTCCCAAAGGGAGACTGTACACTGGTTCCTTCTGTGCCCGCAAACATTCTGACAAAATACATAGAAATATTTAGTGGTAATATAGCAAGGCTGTTTATATCACCTGGGTAAAGGACTATTTATTGGCAAGGAAATATGTATGTCAAAGGGTAGGCATATAGAGCTGCACTGGCCAAGATACATAGGCCTAGGCTACTAAGGTCAAACTGAACTAAACGCAAATCTTAAACAATTATTATTAATAATAATAAAAACAATACTGTGATCCCTCCAGGTTGAAGGTCTGAGCATTTTGGAACAGTAGCATGACGTGACATGATATGACCTTCCATATAAATCCCAAACGAAAATCCATATGTAATCTTTCCTTTTATGCAACAATACTATTGTTGTAATTGTCTATTACCTCCTAGTGGACAGGCCAGGACATTACATCTCCCAAATTAATTTTGCTCCTATGCCACCAAAATGTAAGACATGTGAATCCCTTGACTCCTTCAAAACTGTTCTCAAAGGGCACCTACAATCTTTCCCCACCTCCTTTTTTATTATTATATAGAAGTGTATATTTGTACGTCTCTAAATGTTCTGATGAATTGAAAAGAGTCCCTGTTGTAAACAAGTGTAATGCTTTATGCCACAGTTAACAGTTTTTGTATTGAGTTGTGCTTGAAATGTACTGTAATTCTGCAAACTATTAATAAATACTTCAATCACAACGGACTAAACATGACCTGTATCAATCACCTGGCCTAAACGACTCCATTTAAGCCAAATAACCTAGAGCTCCCTTAACTTCAGCACAAATGTATAAACTATAAACAAATCACGCAGGAATAATACTGAAATTTATTGTGGGTTCTTTTGTTTCCCCTTCAAGTGACAAAGTCCACCACAGTACAGGCAGGTTCCAATAAACAAGTAGAGGAAAATACCAATGCTTTGGTTATATCTTCCAAATTCGAGTTCATGATGAAAAAAGTACAGTACTAGAATGGCATTCTACACACTCACGCGCACACTCGCACACTCACACACACACACACACACACACACACACACACACACACACACACACACACACACACACACACACACACACACACACACACACACACACGCACGCACAGCCGCACAAGCACGCACACCCATGCATAGACATTCTTGATAAACAAAATAAAAACTATACAGCATATCCAACACCATAAGGCTTTCACAAACAGAAGAACAACTGTCCCTCTGGTCCTTTGTCTTAAAATTAAAAACATAAAAAGTGCCTAGTATAATTATGTACGGTAGATCAACGGTCAGCCATTTGGAAAGTCAAAACTGAACACAACACAACACTGAAATAGAAGCGTTTGAAGTTAACAGTACTTAACAATGAATTACAACCCCATGAAGGATTTTCCCTTTTTACAGTAAACAATTACAAGTGCTTTATATTAGAAGTGTAACATAGGTACGCAGCAGCCAGGTGGAATATGTATAGTATTGTACGGTTAATATATATATATACAGTATATATATGAGATATGAGAGTGAAGTGAGGTCAGCTCCATTAAGGCTCAGTCAAATAAATACAGGGAGTTGATAAAAACACATTCTGAGAAGTTTGGACACCGGCCTCCAACCACAGGATGCTATATTTCCAAGTCAAACAGAGAGGCTGTGTCAGACCTATGCGATGTACAAACACCTAAGTCTCCACAGTGGCTGATGAGAGCATGCTGTTGACAACATTTTGCCCCAGTTACCCAGAAATATCAGAGTTGTTTACATCTGCAGCCATAAAGGTCAAGTCAGGTGAGGGACCTGCCTCCGTCTTGTTTACGATAAGGAGGGGAAAAACAAGTTGTTTCCGTCAGTTCTAATTTCACAAGTCTGTGTTTCAGACCTAGTACCTAGAGAAAGAAAATGTTTGCGTCAACCTAAATACAACAGCAGGTAGACAGATGAACTATAACCGAGTTGGAGTTCCTCGTCTAAAAATTAAATCTGGGATTGTTGGGATCATATAAATTAGGATTATATTCACATACATTCTTAAATAGTTGAATTTGTAGATGGAAAAATATGCTATTTGGAACATTCTTATCCCATCATCAATCAAAATATAGATCGATCAGCTTTACTTTAATGTTTGCTCTCATTACCAATGTAAACAAACTTATTAAAGCCTTCTAAACACAGCAAATATAGTTTAAAACTATAAAATGTATGACTACAGCTGAGTCCATTACCTAGACGAGAATAAAAACATGTCCACTTTTTCATTTTTGGTGGCAGGGCATGCCGTTTGTTTACTTTGTATCAGAGATTGAGTCTTTATTAATCCAATATCTGCTCCATTTAAAGTGCAATTCAGTTCAGAAGTAGGTATTAGCATGATGTCATGATATATCACATGTTCCAGGTCCAGAAAACGCCTTCTATATCTGCACACCATGTCTTCCTCATTACGTCACGTAATAGACACGATTATTCAGGTAAGTAAGAGTGCATCGTTTTCCTGCCAATGACCAAGGGTGGATGAAGCTGACAAGAGGGGGGATGGGGGGTATTTGCTGCATGTAGTTTTTGTGGAACATCCCTTCCTTCATTGCTCCTTTTGTGCTTCTTTCAGTTTAGGACTCTTCGTCAGTGGCACTCGGGGAACGCTCCTGGATAAGAGGAAGGGAGATGAGACAAATTCATTTAATTTCACACATAGCCGGGATGGGGAACGTTGACGATGTAGAGGTCCACTATATTTCCACACTCACTCCAGAGGGCCACATTGCATATTACTTGCCGTTTTTTAATTGGAATCCTGAAAAGTAAGTATTTCAAATGCATTTAGTTATAGTTATGTTAACTTTGTTGACAGCCTATGCCCAGAAGGGGTAGTAGGCGTAAGTAAGTAAGTATGTTAACTTTATGAACTAAATCCAAATACATTGGACACAAAAAATATGTGTATTTTAATACTAGTCTTTAAGCTACATAGACTGAAATAATTCAAGTGAGTCATGTTTGCATGTTTGGAATTGTAACAGCTGAAATCAATAATATATCGGTATTAACCTGCAATTAGTGATGGTGGGGGCTGCATGTGGCCCCCGGGCAATCAGTTTGCCCATGTATGGTACTGTATATGGCATCAATCACCTGCAGGCCTGCTACTGTGTACCTGTGTCTGTAGATCGCCAGTATAAAAAGACATCACACTCTGTTCCCTGATGAATACTTGCAAATGCACGTATACGTACACACACCTCTTCCTGTTCCTCCTCTGTGTCGTCGTCACTGACGACAGGCTTGGCTCTCGTGCGTCCCGTGCGTCTGCTCCGGACCTTCCCGCGCTCTCCGCCCTTCTCCTTCTCCTTTTCTCTCCGACCCAAACGGATCTTCACCTTCACAGAACGTGCTGGAGAGGAGAACACATGGCATCACACATTACTGTTTACTGTGTGGAACATCCATTCATCTTCAACCGCTTATCCGGAATCGTGCCGCGCTGGTAATGGTTCCAGCTGAGATTTCCATACTCCATACTTTCCATACATACCTTTCTCGAGCAACATTAGCAACTTCCTCCTGGAGGATCCAGAGGCATTCCCAGGCCAGTATGGATATATAATTCCCCCATCTGGTCCTTGGTCTGCCATGTGGTCTCTTCCCGGTGGCTCGGGAGACATCCTTACTAGATGCCCGAACCACCTAAGCTGGCTCCTTTCCAAGCGAAGAAGCAGCGACTCTACTCCAAGTCTCTTTCGGGTGACTGAACTTCTCACCCTATCTCTAAGGGAGATGCCAGCCACCCATCCATCCCATCTTCAACCGCTTATCTGTAGTTGGGTCACAGGGGCAACAGCTCCACCAGAGAGCTCCAGACTCATTAGTGACTTCCTCCTGGGGGATCCCGAGATGTTCCAAGGCCAGTGAGTCGATGTGTTTCCTCCAACTGCGCCTTGGTCTGCCCCGGGGTCTCCTCAGTGGGACGTGCTTCAAGGACCTCCCTAGGGAGACACCCCAGAGAGGCATCCTAACCAGATGCCCGAACCACCTAAGCTGGCTCCTTTCCAGGCGAAGAAGCAGCGACTCTACTCCAAGTCTCTCTCGCGTGACTGAACTTCTCACCCTATCTCTAAGGGAGATGCCAGTCACCCGTCTGGGAAAACTCATTTTGGCCGCCTGTATCCTCCACCTTCTTCGACATTCTTTCGGTCACCCACACTTCATGACCATAGGTGAGAGTAGGAACAAAGATTCGACTACTCGGTAGAGAGAGAGCTTTGCCTTCTGGCTCAGCTCCCTTTTTGTCACAACAGTCCGGTACAGCGACTGCAATACCGCCCCTGCTGCTCTGATTCCCTGGCTGATCTCCTGCTGTATCCTCCCCTGAGTCATGTCGATCAATAGCTGCAGCCCAAATCAACCTAGCAATGAACGATTCGAACGAACCCTCAAAGTTTTTCCCCCTCTTCACTCGCTCCGGACGTACATGTATACTCACATTCCGACTCCGAGCCTTCCTCTGGCTCCTCCTCCTCTTCCTCACTCTCCTCTCCCTCGCTCTCCTCCTCCTCCTTCTCCACCTTCTGTCTCAGGCTGGTGAACACCGACTGCAGTACGATGGAGTCCTCATAGATCTGCACACATAGAGACAAACAGTACGATGGAGTCCTCATAGATCTGCACACATACAAGACAAACCTTTTCATATCAACAGTGGTGGAAGAAGTAGTCAAATGCTTCATACTGTAATATAGGAATACTCTGTTACAATTAAAAGTATTGGCATCAAAATGCTTGTGCCAGGAGAGATTTGTGTAAAAAACATTATTCCAACATTTTCCAAAATAGCACTGTGACGCACTGTGATCTGCTATTTTTTAATAGCCTACTAATAAATGGATAAAATGGTTAAAATGATTGATATGCTGCATTAACATATTTTACTGGGGACCCCCTTGGAACCACCCCAAGGACCACGGTGTGTGTATGTGTGTGTGTGTGTGTGTGTGTGTGGCTGTGTGTGTGTGTGGCTGTGTGTGTGTGTCTGCGTGTGTGTGACTGTGTGTGTGTGTGTGGCTGTATGTGTGTGTGTCTGCGTGTGTGTGTGTGTGTGTGTGTGTGTGTGTGTGTGTGTGTGTGTGTGTGTGTGTGTGTGTGTGTGTGTGTGTGTGTGTGTGTGTCTGCGTGTGTGGTTTTGTGTGTGTGTGTGTGTGTGTGTGTGTGTGTGTGGCTGTGTGTGTGACTGTGTGTGTGTGTGTGTGCGTGCTTCTCACCAGCGATCCCTCCAGGTTGAAGGTCTGAGCGTTCTGGAACAGCAGCATGACGTCTCTCTCTAGGTCACCAAAACTACGGTAGCGGTGACCACGGATCCTCTCCTGCAACCACCAACCACACAACGGTCCTAAAGACTATGTGGGGATCACTTTGAATCTGCATGTTTTTATTCACAAGGTGGGGATCGATTGACTGATCTTTACTTTGGGGTTTCATATAATAGACATAAGATCACTCTTAATGTGACCACTGCTCTCTGACTGTAGGTGCACTACCCATTCATCCTGTTCAAAAATGTGATCAATATTTTGAACTGAAGTCTTGGTGTGTGCGACCCACTGCCGTTATTTTGATATAGACATAAGAGTTTATTTATAATGGCCAGATGATGTCTCACGTCAACATTTTGTGTGTGTGTGTGTGTGTGTGTGTTCCAGTGTTGATTTCGTCGCCTAAAACTAAGACGAAAAATGTTTGTCGACTACCTTTTTTCACTGACGAAAACTAAATGGAAACTAAATAAAAACTAAGCTATGATGACTAAAACTAAGACTAAATATACTGACAATTTCGTCAACAAATAAAAACTAGACTAAAATGTTAGGAAGGGACTAGTGGACAAGAGATCCAGTATAAGTCCTTTTACACTTGGTTGCATGCTGAAAATAGCTGATCTACAAGATCAAGCTTGTAGATCTGCTATTTTCAGCTAGAGTAAAATCAGCCACTACGACGGCATCAAGGCCCGCCAAAATGCATTTTAGTTGACTAAATCACCTGTAGATTTAGTCAACTAAAATCTTATGATATTTAGTCGACTAAAACCAGACTAACACTAAAACATTCCGGGTGACTAAAATGTGACTGAAACTAAATGAAAACCATTGAAGAGACTATATGACTAAAACTAAAATAGAAATGTGCTGCCAAAATCAACACTGGTGTGTTCGTACCTTGATTTTCCTGAAGTCAACAGGCTTGCGGATCAGCTCATAGTACTCTGGTAGTTCTTTGCGAGACGGCAGCTGGATGAAGACCTCGCTCAGCTGGCGCCCACTAGCGCTGCAGAGGGTGACATTATTGATTGATTGATTGAAAATTGTATTAACAGTTTGTAGAATAATAAGCACAGGTCGAGGACAGCAAAGTTAGATACAAGTTCTGCTAAGATTGAAATACACGTAAAAGCACTATTACATTGGGGTCCTCCATTTTCAATTCATCAGGGCATTTAATCATGTACAAATATACAGTACTATGCAAAAGAAAAAAATCACACCCGTGTGAAGTGAGGGGCACTAATATATTAAAGTCTAACTCATGATGATTAGGTGATGTAACAATATGACATAATGAGGGACAATATGACGTAAATTTTCCCTTCATTGTCAATGGCGTTTTAAAAACAAACATTGAACTAAAAACAAACATTAAACTGTATATAGGAGGGGCTAGTGCCCCTCAAAAAAACATCATATAAATGGTTAGAAATTAAAGGAAAAAGATGTACAGTAGAGGGGGGTTTGAAGGAGACTGAGTATAGGGATTTACATTCCAGACTGTTGGTAGGGCATTCCACATTTTTTGTGGCATGGGAGCGTAATATAACCCCTTGTTTGAGCCGAATCTGGGTTAAACTAATTTGTGGAACAGTCTACAGTACTATTTGGTAACCCCCCCCCCCCCCCCAAGGGGTCCCGACTCCCGACACACAGGTTACAGCACCAGATTAAGAAAGTTCACGTCGACAAACCTGTCTTTGTACTTGATGACGGCATCCACGATCTTTTTCATCTTCTTAGTGAGGGTGGGGGGGTTGGGGGACAGCTTCTCCGAGGGGGGTCGCCCCCTCTTCCTCTGCCTCTTCCCGTCCTCGTCTTTGTCGGCCCGCGTGCGGCCCCCCGACGAGGAGGGGCCGGGCAGGTCCTGGTCGCGGTCCCGCCTCCTCTTGCGTGTCGTCTTTTTGTGACGCACCTCCTCCTCGATTTCCTCCAGCGTGCCTTCCTCTATTGCCTAGCGGACAGCATGGAGGCAGAGACGCCATGGTTATTTCACAAATATTATGATTGCGAAAACAATCATCTAAATATTTTTCTGTAAGCCGACGGCGGCATGTTGCTTCCGTTTTCATTGGCGAAGGTACTTTTTCTAATATACTGATGACAGACTTGGAGGCAGGTGCTGGTGCAAAGGGATTCACTCTTTCCCAGAGCTTTCTACGTGATGGGTGAGGTTATTCTGTGAGGTTTAGGCATAGTTTTTGTGACGTTAAGGTTAGGGTAAGGTTTAGGCATATAACCTTCCATCAGTTACAAAGCTCTGGGAAAGAGGTATAGGGCTCCATTTTCACCGCTAAACCCCTTATCCCTAAACCCTTTTTACTATTTTGAAAAACATTTTTGAATAGTTCAACTAGCCAATCTACATTGACACGTTGTGAGCTTGTAGACTGACCATTTAAAAAATTAGTAAAGAAAAGGCAAAGAAGTTTAGGGATAAGGGCTTTAGCAGTGATGAAAATGCAGCCCAAAGTCCCCTGGTGCAAACTGACTTGACTCAAAATCCGGCAGTCGAGGTGGACGGGTGAGAAATTTGGTATATAGTTTTTTTTATTGGCCTAAAATATTGTCTATATACATACATTCATGAATCCACTTACTGACCGGCTGAAAGTATTTGGCTTGTGACCCTACCATTAACATCCTATGGCAGGCAAAAATGTCAAACTAATGTCTAGGCTAAAAACGGCCAAAGACATCATGACAAATGTGATGAGGTCAGCACATTTTGGGCACACTTGGGCAAGTGCCTAATGCTGCTTTTAGCCCAAGGAATGAATTTTGTGCAAAACTAATGCTTGGAATGGATTCAGAATCATGAAACAACCATGTTCACATGCTACTTAAAGCAAAGGGAAAGTTTGACATTTTTGCCAGCCATAGGATGTTAATGGTAGGGTCACAAGAAACACCTATAAAAAATGCCCAATACTAACAGCCGGTCAGCAAGTGGATTGATGAATGTATGTATATACCGGTAGACAATATTTTAGGCCAATAAAAAAGACTATAATATAGTCAAAAGAAGCGACAGGCTTATTTGTTTAAAGTGGGAAATGTGGTATATTATACCAAATTTCCCACTTTAAACAAAAGAAGCCTGTCGCTGCCAGACTATCAGGGAGTAGTTCATCAAACAGATGTGTTGTGTTGTGATATGGAGTGTAGTGCGACATCTAGTGGCCCAACGTTGTCTTGTTTTTTATCATTATCATTGTCATTTCTACTCTGAATCTGTGTTACTCAACCACATCCTCTGGTAAAACTACTGATACAGTACACTGTACACTAATACAGTGGTTCTCAAAGTGGGGTCCAGGGACCCCTCATAGCCTGGAAACCAGACCAATCTGGCCATGCCTTGAAGGGGTTCCAAATGGACCTTACAGGTCTGTGAGTTATGGAGGTCCCTGCAATTAAAACCGTTTGAGAACTATTTCCCTTAATGGTTAAATGGCAATAGTTCTCAAACTGATTTTTTAATGATGCTTTCCATGTCTATATGGATTCAGGCTTAACCCATAAAGACATGGAAAGTGTCACTTTAGCTTTTAACCACTTTAACGATTATTTAAAACTTTGGCTATTCAAAATAAATCGTAAAAATGTGTGCAAATCTTTGAATATATATATACATACTGTATATATATATATATATATATATCTGGGGGTCCCTGGAACAAAATATTTTGAGATGGGGGTCGGCGGCCAAATATATACAGCACCACTGACACGGTACATTCCTCCTGACCGACCTTGAGCCACTGCTTCTCGGTCAGTGAGTCGCTGTAGTCCACCTCCTTGCGCTGGCGGGAGCCTCGTCCGAACAGCTTCTCCTCCTCCTCCTCGCAGGTGAGCCGCTCCACCTCGGCGTCGTCCTTCATGATCCACATGGGCAGCTCGTCCTCCTCCATCAGGCGGGGCTTGCGCCGCGGGTTGCGCGCGTCCTCGCGACGCCGGTCGAGGTCCATGCGCTAGTATACGGAGAGAGAGAGAGAGAGAGAGACCAGAATCGGGATCAGATTAATTGTCACGTCAGTTTTACGGGATCTGGACACAATTCTAACAGAGCATTAATCCGACATGCGGGAACAACCGTCGGACTTCTGCTCGAACATGCTCGAATTCAGCGTTTGCTAAATTTCTAAATTGTAGTGTCAGTCAAAGAGAGAGGGGGGAGCGAGAGAGAGATGAGATGAGTTGTGCTCATGTATGTTACAATTTAGGCATTTAGCAGACGCTGAGGCACTCTTAATCCAGGGCGATTTACAGTAAGCAAGAACAAAGTTCATATGTTCATTCTAGAAATCAGTTCCACTAACCATGAAGTGTTCAAACTCCTCCTCGCTGCGAGCGATCATCTGGTTGACCGTCTCGTCGTCCGGCACCTCGTCCTCCTCCTGAACACAAACACTCTACTAACTTTTAATCACATTTTTTTCTCGTCTTTTTCTCAAAATGAATGAATGGTGTGTGTGACTGTGGCCGACACACACACAGCTCATAAAGTGCATACACACCATTCCTTCCTCGACTTTCTGCCCCTGGCTGCCGACCTCTTGCTCCTCTTCGTGCTCTAGGATAGCCTGCAGGAAAGCCCTGCGCTCGTGGCTGGAGGACTTCTGGTCAAACATGCCTGCCTGAATGACCTTCTGGTCCACGTTCAGTTTGTACTTGGCGGCGGCCAAGATCTTTTCCTCCACGCTGTTGACGGTGCACAGACGCAGCACGCGGACCTCGTTCGTCTGCCCGATGCGGTGGGCTCTGTCCTGGGCCTGCAGGTCCTGGAAGAGAGACGGCCGTTGAGTTTTTTGGAGAGGAGAGAGGAGGTTCAGGTGTTAGCGTTGTCCTCCTGATTCAATTTGGTAAATGATGGTCTAAATCTCAAGATCAAATACCTGGCTACGTTGTGTAGTGCAGGGGTTCTCAACGTTTTTGGCTGGGGACTCCCGTAAATTGTCTCGCGACCCCCGCCCCACTCCCACCCTCAATACAATTTGACCGCTACAATAACCTTAATGAAACCAGATATAATCATTCTGGAAACTTTATGCATGTACTATATGCACATGTACATATGTCAACTCTTAATTTCCCAGAAATATTTCCATTTGTACACTCTCTGAGTTATAGAACCATAAGGTTCCATTTGGTTCCAAACTATCATTTAACTGGGGAGCCCCTGGAACTCTCTCAAGGACCCCTGGGGGTCCCCGGACCCCACTTTGGGAACCACTGATTTTCAAGTGTATCACTTCGGAGATGTTGTATGTATTTTTAGGTGTTTCTTTGCGGGGTATCATGGATGTACTATTGTTGTCTGTTTTGTAATGTATGACGTAGCAAAGTTGTGCAATTTTGATTTCTGCCTCTTGACCATGCAGTTCAGACTTGAAAAAGAGATTTTGTCCCAATGTGGGTTTTTTTTACTGGTTACATAAAGAATACATACTGTATCATGGGGAAGAATGGTGGTATGTATGTATACCTGGTGAGGGTTCCAGTCAGAGTCAAAGATGACCACAGTGTCTGCAGACTGCAGGTTGAGGCCCAGGCCACCGGCTCTGGTGCTCAGGAGGAAGATGAAGTACGGAGACTCTGGGTCATTGAAGCTCTTCAACAGCATCCCTCTGTCTTCAGCCTTAGTGGTGCCTGAAGGAGAGAGAGAGGTTAATCGAACTAAAGGGATTATAAAATATATAGAGAGATTTTAATATAAAATAATTGCGAGGGGGTTGGCAATATGTCATTGAAATCACACCCGTGTGAACAGAGTGGTTATTTGAACTGGACCTCTTCTCCACTATAGTCCCTCCATAACATTTTAGTATATATATATATATTTTTTTTAACTACATTTTTATCCCACAATTATTTAATGTAATCCTGGGCGCTACACTTCCTCTGCCAACCTGGGGGGGGCCGCGGACTGACCTCATGCTTCCTTCTACCGGTATGCATGAGGAGTCCAAGCTGCTTCTTTACACCTGACAGGGGGGAGTTTCCGGAAGTAGCACGTGGAAGAACACGTTATTCCAACCAGTTCCTTTCCCCTCCATCAGGCGCCACGGCTGGCCAGGGGGAGGTAGTTTAGAGACCAGGATTACTGCATGTTTTTTGTGAGGGTACCTACAGTACCCTAGTGGACATGCAAACTCCACACAGAAAGGCCCTTTCGCCAACCCCACCTCGGGTATGGGCACTGATGAAGCACAGAACACGCCCCCATCGCTCACAGCGTCCCCAGCGGGAATCGAACCCAGGACCTTCTAGCTGACTTACATATGCCACCGTGCCCCCAGAGTTTTTATTTGTTGACGAAACGAGACCGCACAAACGGTCTCACCGTCGAGGCGCAGGTACTTGAAGCTACGGTAGGCGAAGTAGTCCTCCATGATGGTCATCAGAGTGGTCATCTGACAGAAGAGCAGCACCCTGTGGTTGGTGGCGTTCAACTTGGGCAGGATGCGGTCCAACACCTCGAACTTCCCAGACGCTCGATACAGGTCAGGGCTAACGGGAGGAGTTACAGTATATACGAGGGGGTTATGGATACTGTGTGTGTGTGTGTGTGTGTGTGTGTGTGTGTGTGTGTGTGTGTGTGTGTGTGTGTGTGTGTGTGTGTGTGTGTGTGTTTGTGTGTGTGTGAGTGAGTGATATGTCCTAAAGGACGAGGAATACAAGTCAAATGTGTTCTTACCCACTGACTATCCCACCAGTAAAACCCAAATGCTCAGAAAAGGATTCCTGAAAGAAAAAAATAAGAAAAAAATCACAAATTGTTCAGTAGCTTTGAAATGTTATTGTCAAATAAATATTTTCATCAGCATCGAACTTAAACCTATTTTCACAACTACAGTAAATTCTCAAATCCAGCCCTATAGTATATTGTGCAGATAAGAGCAATGGTCACTAAGCTATGGCCATTTGAAGTGTTAAATACTGTTGTAGTGCCCAGATTGGAGCAACGGTGTGCCTGTAACCCCCCCGGGTGCCTTGAACTATAGCCTATGAAATTGTTTAGCAAGAATTATGACTGACACATGCAGTCACTCAAAACTACGGTTCTGAAGTGTTTGTGAGACGTATCACATCGCTGTTAAGTATCGTTACACCCCTACTTATTTTAATTTTTTAGTTTGAATCTAGTTTTAGTTGACTAGTAAGATTTAGTCGACAAAAATGTATTTTGTTGGGCCGTGATGGCACTGAAATGCCTGATTTATACTCAGCTGTGTGCCAAAAACAGCAGATCTACAAGTTGTGAGTTTGTAGATAAACTGTCTTACAGGCTGCAGGATACCTCTATTTGTTGGAACATGTAAGGGTGGTTGCAGATCTTCCTCAGTTGCATAATGGTATTCATCAGAGTCTTGGTGCCGCCTTTACCCTGAAACACAAAACATGCACGGCATAACATATTGTGTTGCATTTGTATCGTATTGCATCGCATAGCATCACAAACAAAAACACACGCACGCACGCATGATGATGATGTCACACCATGCATAGTGATACTGTAGTATGTATCTGGTTGAATTACATCCTATTATAATACGTAACTTTATGCTATGGGAAGTCCAGAGACCTAATTTGTGCGTGTCATTATAGGCAGCAGATCCACAAGTTCACAATGCATTGTGTGGTTGTAGAACAGCTATTCTTGAACATCTTTTGAAAAATGTCCAAAGGTTTTAGATAGTAAGTGGTGAATAAATGCGTTTTGGGCAAGCAAAGAACGAAAGACACTAAAAGCTTCAATCCGGAAGTAATTTGAATGAATAAAATTATATTTTAATCTACAGCATGCTAGAGCATGTCGTTTACAATGTAACTAGTACATATGTTTCCATGTCCTCACCTTCTTGTCTTTCTCCGATCCGTCTGTCAGCAGGACTCCCTTGGCCTGCATGTGTCTGTAGAGAACCCTCTGAAGAGAGGACATGTCACACTTGATCACGTACTCCACCTGAGAGAAAGAGAGAGAGAAAATGAAAGCAGGACTAAAAGAGTAAATGCCTGAACGAACATATTCTTTCTCTTTTCTGATTCTCTGGGTATAAAGCATAAATACCGGCAGTAGAAACACTTTGTCCACCTTCAGAGATGTTTCATTATGACTAACCCACCTCCCCGAGGTTACTGTACATATTCCTTTCCTTTTGTTCACAGTTCGTTTAAATGTTTTCAATGAATTGAGTACGTGAGGACACCAAGCCGAAAGGCTTTTCTTGGTTTCATCCTTTTAGCAGACCTTGTATTGTACTGTATTGTGCAGCCTGTCTTCAATCAATCAATAAAATAAAATAAAAAAACTGTCATCAGGTGTTTGTGAGTCAAACCTTCTCTGGAAGCTGAGCCTCCACCTCCTTCTTCAGCCTGCGCAGCAGGAAGGGCCGCAGGACTTTGTGAAGACGGCGGATAATCAGAATGGTCTCTTCTTCATTCAGGTCCACCTGGATGGAGGTTGAGTTAGTATGTGTATAAAACTATATATATACACTTCATTGACCAGGGTTTCCTCCCCCTCCATTTACCATTCAACACTGAATCTGATTGTTTTCATTTTTCAGCAAGGCCAGTGACAACTTAATGAATGTTCAAATAAAATCTGTTGCAGCATACAATACAATACAATACAATACAATACAATACAATACAATACAATACAATACAATACAATACAATACAATACAATACAATACAATACAATACAATACAATACAATACAATACAATACAATACAATACAGGTACACAGTGACCGTACAACATTTAAATACCACACACCAACATACCTAGTGCAAAACAGGGGAAGAACATCATCACCTCATAACCTTCGACCCCTACCCTGTCTGCTCTCTGCAAGGACTCTGTTAAGGAGTGTGATTGACAGAGGGACAAAGGAATGCTTGTACCTATTATATTTGCACGCATGAACCTCGTACCTCCTACCTGATGGCATTAGCCGATACTCAGGGTATAATACATGGGAGGGGTCAGACGCAATTTTCTTAACCTGTCCAATGGTGGCCTGCTCAAAGATGACCTGGGCGGGGTGATCGGAGGTGTAGACATACCCATGATCTTCCCTGCCATTTTGGCTAATATTAAGATCTCAGATCTCAGATTTGTACTTTACAGTTAGGTTTCCAAACCAACTGGTGATACCATGCTATACAGTACATACCTTCTCTCCGGTCATGGCAAAAGGGGCGTTGAACCACTGTTCGAAGGTGATGCAGCTCTTGAAGATGGTGGGCAGGAGGAAGTTGAGCAGCGCCCACAGCTCGGGCAGTTTGTTCTGCAGAGGGGTGCCTGTCAGCAGCACCCTGCGCGGGGCCAGGTAGTGGGTGTTGAGGATCTGGGTCAGCTTACAGTGGTGGTTCTTCATACGGTGGCCCTCGTCCACAATCATGTACTTCCAGCGGATCTGGACGGGTTGGGGTGGAAGGAAGGGGGGACAGTCAGTGGTGGAAAAAAGTACTAAAAGTTTTTACTTCAAACCCATTTAGGCCTGAGCTCGATTCCACAAAATGTCTTCTAAATCACAGTTTTCTGTTTCCATATCAGTGGTTCTCAAACTATTTCCTGTCAAGGACCCCCAGAATTATATGTAATTGGCCCGCGGACCCCCATCTGAACATATGTTTTTCCAGGAAGCAAAGATTTGAGTTGAAAATGTTTGTGCTGAAAGAATATATACCGGTATTCAAAGATTTGTTTTGGTGTTCCTTTCTTTTGCTGTTATGTGTTATTTTTATATGTTTTGTTTTCTTTATTTTATTTCATTCATGATGTTAACATGTTTTATTGTGATTTTTTTGTCTTAAATAAAAAACATTTGATAACAAAAAAAAGATCAATACTGCAATATAGAACTACTCCGTTACAAGTAAAAGTCCGAAATACAAAATGTAAACTTGAGTATGTGTGTGTGTGAGAGAAAAGGAGCAATTAGGGAGAGCGGTGTGTGTGTGTGTGTGTGTGTGTGTGTGTGTGTGTGTGTGTGTGTGTGTGTGTGCGTGCATGTGCGTGCGTGTACTGTACAGTATGTGTGTGAAGGTGCCTAGCTGTACGCTTGCACCTTGGCCAGTATTTGCTTGTCCTTGATGATGTACTCGTAGGTGGTGAGCAGAACGTTGAACTTGCCGCTACGCAGCTGAGGGACGAAGGCTCGTCTGGCTTGAGGGGAACCCTGAGGAGAGAGATAATACACATTTAACCACTTAAACCCTACATGGTTGACCAGAGTCCAGGGCTCATTTATATGAAAAATGTGTCTGTGGTAAAGACTTGTTCTTGTCCGTGACAAATTTTTGATTCTCAGTTGCAGCTCAGCGCTCCTTGGCTGCAGCTCAGCGCTCCTTGGCTGCGGCTGACCGCTCGAAGAGACGGGTCAAATGCGGAGAACGAATTTCCATGCGGTAACGTGTGTGACAAATCGTACGACTTTGACATACCACTATAATGTTCTTATTTTGATCAAAATACTAATTACTGTATGTCAAGTCTACAGGTTTTCTTCAGAATATACTATGACACTGATTTACTATGGCACATTATGAGTCCACTAGTACGTTTTATTTGCAAGGACCCCCAATGTCCCCATAACTCTGAATGTACAAATTTAACTTTTATTTTTCTCATAATTTTTATCCCACGATTTTGTAACCCATTTTTCACCCCTCAATTATCTAATGTGATCCTGGGCTCTACACACCCTCCGCCAACCTAGTCCCCATACTGTATATGGGGGACATGGAGAGAGCAACAGACTTGAACTCATGCTTCCTTCATGCCTGAGTTGCTCCTTTACACCTGACAGGGGGGAGTTTCCCTGGTTGGACGTAGCGTGTGGAAGGAACACGTTATTCCAACCAGTTCCTTTCCCCTCCATCAGGCGCCCCGGCTGGCCAGGGGGAGGATGTTTAGAGACCAGGATTACTACATGTTTTGTGTGAGGGTACCTATACCTACCCTAGGGGACACGGGGAGAACATGCAAACTGGAGCTTTTGTACACTCTCATAGTTACAGACCTGTTATGGTCACTCAGGGCAGACTATCTCTTCGTCTGTTTCTAGTAATATTATTGTCCGCTCATTTTGTATGTCCGTGGCAAAAATTGAATTTTGTCCACCACAACTCAACATGGCGAATCCCCCAGGGCTCTCTATATACCAATGACTTTCACGTTTTTGCTCTACATTAAATATCTTCGCAGAAAACAGCAGATCTACAAGATGATCTACAAGGACACTTTGACACTAACTCTGGGGGAGCCCGGGTTCGAACAGGCAACCTTGCACTTACCATCAAGCCACTCTACCCCTGAGCCACCCCCCCGCCCCCCTTCTTTCAAAGAAACACTTTCAAACGTTTCCAACATTTCTCTCTCTTAAAAAATGTATAAACGTGGTTAAGTGGGTAACCAGTAAGTCATTAGATTAGATAATTAGTCATTGAGAAAAGTGAATACTGCATTTGTGCAATTCCACTGTACATACTCTTCCAGGTTCTGCAGTAGTTCTCTGGTATTCTCACTGGATAATACAAGTAAGTAAATTAAAACGTTGGCATATTTGGGTCAAACACTCACTTTGTAGGAGACTTTCACAACAGTTGGCGCCCATTTGTCAAATTCATACACCCAGTTGGAGAGAGTTCTGTCAATCAAAGAAAAAACAAATCCGTCATTCGCTATTTCTTCTGACTAAAATTGCTGATTCAGGAAGCACAACCAAGTTGGTTTGCTATTCATGCATGTCTGAGTATGTTGTGTATCTGTGCCTGTGTGTGGTACCTGATGTGTTTATATAGAAAATATGCCTAGAAAGTCTCGAAAAACAGGAGATCAAACTGCAATAAAAAATGTCTCCCACCACACTCCGGCTGACTTCCTCGGCTGACAAATGAGGTTTTAGCTCACGAGAGTGGTACGATGATGAGGTAGGGTCCGTTGAGGCGTTTCATCTCCATGAGGTACGTGATGAGGGCGATGGTCTGGATGGTCTTTCCCAGACCCATCTCATCGGCCAGGATCCCGTTCAAGTTGTTGTTGTACAGCGACACCAGCCACTCTAGACCTTTAACCTGACACGCACACACACAACAGAGAGAGAGAGAGAGAGAGAGAGAGAGAGAGAGAGAGAGAGAGAGAGAGAGAGAGAGAGAGAGAGAGAGAGAGAGAGAGAGAGAGAGAGAGAGAGAGACACAGACACAGACACAGACACAGACACAGACACAGACACAGACAGACAGACAGACAGACAGACAGACAGACAGACAGACAGACAGACAGACAGACAGACAGACAGACAGACAGACAGACAGACAGACAGACAGACAGACACCGTTCAGTTCAAGCCCGTGTCTAACCATGACAACATAACCTGCACACCTATGATGCAGGCCCATGCAAGACAGAGATCATGCAGTAATATGAAATGAGGAACACAATGTACGATTCTCACTCAGTGTTAATTTATCCATTTGTGTGTACACGGTATGTGCTCTTTGACATCAAATGATTGATTTGCCATTTATTTGGACCACAAATACAACACACACACACGGGAATAATATTAATAATCCCCTGTATGTCTTTGCTCTCCTAGCCAGTCAGTGACACAGAGACAGTACCTGGTACTGTTTGAGTTGACCGTTGATCAGCAGGCTGGACTGCTTGTCCACCCTCTCTGTGACGGCGTGGGCCACCGAGTAGTACGACTGGAGGGTGGAGGCGAATGCCGCGCTGCCGTACTCATCGTCCACATCCTGCTTAGCGTGCCTGTGGACCGATCACACCACGACATCTCTCAAATAATGTGTGTAATGCGTCATCTTTCCCTTCAGCACATGATGACTGCATGCCCAGCCTACTTTGCCCTACATGAGTGCAGTAACTACGTCTATTTTGACACACAGACTTATTTGCGTATCCCAAAGGTCAAATTAGCCTTCGTGATTGACACACAACTAAGAATAAATCAGTCTTTAGGATCACAACAAAGGTATAATAGTATTCAATGTGCTTTATAATTGACACAACGATGCTAGTGGCGTGAGGACTCACTCTATGATGTGGCGTACATCCACCTCGGTCACGTCGGACGCCTCCTCGCTGTCGGGGTCTGGGATCTTCTTCGTCTCGTCCACTGGAGCCATTATTGGCGGCAGCAGCGGAGGCTCCTCCTCTTCCTCCTTGCAGGTGACGGGAGCGTCAGCGTGTCAGTCAAAACGTACATCTTATGCCCGATTTATACTCGGTTTGCACGTTAAGTCGCGCACTGAACTCTATACAAGCTCACAACTGTCGTGAATTATGACCTTATCTGCTTGACCCAGTGGCGAAACACTCAGATACGTAAGCATATTGATATCCAGGATACAATGACCATCAACTATACTGTATCAGAGCCGCTGAAGTCTGTGCACAATGATACGACAATGATAATATTGTCGTATCGTATCTCATATATGAGATGCATGTTCTGTTCCTGTTCATTCTGTTCTTCTTATCCTTGTTTTTATACCTGCTATAGGCACGTCATGTGTCAACTGTTAAGTGTCCAATACTGTGTATACAGTATATATATCTATTAAACTTCAGAATGTGTCGTGTAATACTGCCTGGTGTTATCATGTTCTCCACGCATGCGTCTCAACTAAATCATCACTCACTGACCCTTGTTAGATGTAGACTCTTAAGGCAGTGTTTCCCAAACCTTTTCATGTCAAGGACCCCCAAAATGATACTCATTAGCCTCCGGACCCCCCATTAGAAAATATATGCCAAGGACCCCCCCATAAGAGAAGATGTTTATGGCTCTAGGGCCCACGGTTTGACCTGAATTAGGTTACGGCCCCCTATTTAATGGCATTTCTATCTCTGGGACCCCAATAGATATTGTAAAATCAAAGTAAATTGAACTCTGAGAGTGTACAAATGGAAACAAATGGACCCCTTTAAGGTCGTTAGGGTCCATCGCAGAAATACAGAACCGTAAGGGTCCATTTGGTTCCTAATTGTCTTAAACGTCCACACAGCTTGTGTGACACCAGCAGACAACTGAAAGCAGGCGATGGAGCAGGGAATGGGAGATTGAGATGCAAAGGTGCTTGAGACAAACAACAAAAACACAACTCACCTCTTCCTCCTCCTCACTGTCTTCACTGTCTGAACGAGGAGCCACCTCATAGCTACACACACACACACACACACACACACACACACACACACACACACACACACACACACACACACACACACACACACACACGAAGGGATAGTGTATGTGTACATAAACAAAAGTGTTAAGGGCCGTCTTCAGCAATTTTCAGCCTGAATTGTATCGTTCTATTTGTGAGGACAGGAAAAAAACATACCCCAAAAAACATACATTAAACAATATCCATCTTTGTCCGGTTATCGGGAGGTAGCAGTTCCAGCAAAGAATACCAGACCAGACTTCCCTTTCCCTGGCTACACCACCCAGTCAGAACTGGGTGATTCCTGAGGCGTTTTGAGGCCGGTGTGGACTTGGATATATAATCCCCCCCACCTGGTCCTCGGTCTGCCCTGTGGCTGAAAAACCTCCACAGGGAGCTGCCAAGGAGGCATCCTACTTACTCTGTGCCTGAAGCCACCTCAACTGGCTCTACATAAAGGGACAGCAGCTCTACTCCGAGTCTCTCACAGATGACTGAGCTTCTCACTGATGCCAGCCACCCTTGTCCGCTTGTATCTGCGAGCTTGGCTTTCGGTCATGACCCAAATTTAAGCCTACTTTTCTAGTAGATCGGCTATTTCACTAATTTTGGAAAATTCTCAGATCTTTGCAAAACATCCTCCGATAACGACACGCCCCAAAACACTTACTATGAGACCTAGCAGATCATGTCTGTCTGTGTGTGTGTGTGTGTGTGTCTGTCCGTGTGTCCCCCCCTTTGTGCCCATATATGGAGCTTGATGCAACACACTCCATATTTGGACGTATAGCTGCTTTGGGGACTACTTATATGGTTATGGCTAAGTTAAAAACTTAAATTAAAAATAACTTAACTTAAAAAAATAATAACTTAAAAATAAATCTTAAAAAAACGCAAATATGTACGAGCTGCGTTCGCTTCCCGCGTTTGCGCGTCTCACTGGTAGATTGAAAGTGGTTAAATGAAAACATTATTTAAGACCATGTGACAATGTGTCTCACCCAGGGTTCATCTCCAGCCAGGTGTCCAGCTGTCCAGCTTTGGGAGCGTCCAGTCCTGACAGAATGTTACCACTGTCCACGTGGATGACCTTCACCGGAAGGTCACTCATCTGGCTGCTCTCATCCAGAGGCTGGAAGGACACAACACAAGGCTATGGTCAAAGAAGACTATGTGATTAATATACTCTTAGGCTGAGCTCGAGTCAGATTGTTATCATCAGCCAAGTGAGCAGATAGCCTCACTTGGCTGATGCCTTCATCTCCATCTTTGGACAATATACACTTATCATGGCACACAGGCATTGACCATAATAATATGGAGGTCTTAACGAAGCCCTTTTTCCAATTTAACAAATTATAAATTAACAATTAATTTATTAGTGAATAAAAAATGTGAAAACGCACCCAGGACGCAGTACCCCCCACGGCCACAAGGGGGAGGGCAAATATCTCACAACAAGGGCTAGCCTAGTACAGTATAATTGTTCAATGTTCAAGGTGTTTGTTGAGATAAGATTGAAATAAAACTGTTCCTTGGACATTGTAGCAAAATGATTAATAAGAACGTGTTTGTAGTAGTAGTAGTAGTAGTGGTTAGCCTCAGGGCAATTTGCATTGCAAAGATAAGTCTGGCTATGTGAGGCTAAGTAGTCGTAGTAATAGTATTAAACATAATGATATACAGTACATCTAGGAAAATAACAAAAGGAATAATCATGAAAAAGTACAGTTAGCTGTTGTAGCATATTGTAACTCAATTGCTGTGGTCACAGTTCCACATTATATAAATAATCAAAAATTAACAGAACAGCTGACCCCACCCCAGTTTAAATTGAGGTGACATGAAAATATACATATATGTATCTTGATACTATTTGAATGTAGTTTGTAGACAGAAAGAGACAAAGCTAAGTTACAAACAGTTTGAGCCAGAGGGCTTTAAATGCAACAAGTAACCAATTACATTTATAGTAAATGCCGTGTCATTTGACACGGCATGAATGTACAGTATCTCTTACTTAATTCTAGTAGTAGTGGAAACAGAGTCATTCGTGGTCAGTTGGGACACTGAAGCTGTTCAGAATTCACCAGCAACCCAATGAAACGGCTGTGCTTTATTTGAAAGAAGAAGGCAACATAATAGACAATCAAGCCTCTTTTCAATATAGGACCAATGTACTCTCAGAGTGTACTAAATGTGTGACTAAATGGTCCCCAGGCAGAGATGTTTGTAGGTTGTACTATGACTAGACTACTATGGTATTTACTCACCTCTCCATCAGGCCCCAGTGCAGGAGGCTGGCCCTCAACATTCTCCAGCTGCTGGACACAAAAATACTAATAATAGCAACTGTAATTGTATACCACCTTTCATACATAAAATGCAGCCCAAATTAATTCACAATTCAGATAACACATCATAGAATGTCAGAATAAAAAACTTAAATTGGCAAACGGAGACATAACTAAACAGTATGCCAGTGGTAAGGCAATATAATGTAAGGCATAACATGTATTACCGTTACACACTCTCTTAGTATATTGATTTGACCAGACGAGGTGACTGATTGGTGACCCAGGAAGACGTACAGTAACAATACAGCGTGTGTTGGTTTCAGCCCTAGTGGGCTACTCTGACAAGTACAACTTTATTGCATAAACCAGTAGTCAGTGGTTTTCAACCAGTGGTCCGGAGACAACCAGTGGTCCTTGAGGGGGTTCCAGGTGGTCCCCAGCTAAATGATGGAGAGTTGGTAACCAAATGAACCCTGGATAGATATTTAACTCTTGAGAGCATAACATTTTACGCTCTCAAGAGTTAAATTATCTGCATTACATAATTTACAAGAAGTCTACACAATTAGAGCATAGACAAATTGTTATTTTGATCAATGTTTGCCTGTTGTCTCTCCTGTGGTACCAACATCAATACAGCATGGAATTGTGGACAAAATCTTATCCAATGACAGCACCATATTCAAAGTTTGGGGTCTGAGAGGCTAAATCTCATCAAATGGTGATCCATGGCTCAAATGACAAATGAATAATGGACATTGATATGAAAAGGGTTGAAGACCACTGGCATAAACGGGTGGGCCATACATTCCCAACTTCATCGTTCCTGAGTAGGCAATTTTTTGAAGAAATCAGCAATTTATGCATCCGACCTTTTCAAATTTGTACTGTATGTGTATATAATATTTACTTGTTTGCTTGTTGTTCAAAAATGTTCTTTTCAAATAATATAACTTTTAAAGTATATTTTTATGTAAGTATGTTTGCATAATATGTTCTTAAAAGGAAACTTTACTGATGTTTTAATCGATTAATCACCAATTAAACCTTAAATTGTGGTGGTCAAGGTCGGACCAAGGCCCCTGGCATTGGTCAACTCGGCACTACATAACTGTAAAAGCAATCCACACCTCTCACTTTAAACAAAGCCCACACACAACAAAGTATTCTCTCTCCCGCCCGTACCTTCTTCTTTTTCTTCTTCTTCTTCTTCTTCTCCTTGAGAGCCTGCACGGCCTTGTGCGCTCGGACCAGCTCTGTGAGGTTGGCCACGTACTCGTCGGTCTGCTGCAGCAGGTAGGCCAGACGCTTGTCCTTCTTCTGGTCGATCAGCTTACGGTAGCCCTCCTCATCCTCAGCCTAGTGGGAACACACAAAGCCACGTACAATTCAGTGGTTCTTTTTCACCCCAAAATTGAGCATTTCAGATGACAAAATTACATGTATAAATGGCCATGGCCATGAACCCTTGTCCATACCTGTTTTTCATTGTGCATCTCTTGGTCAAAGTTGATCCCATGCCAAAGCGACAGCATTCTCCCAGCAGTCTGCCGTCACCCTGGCAAAAATTAAGGCCCGGCCCTACCTGGGCCCTCATCAAACCCTGTACATTCAAGACACTGCATGGCCCCGCTGCCACCCTTAGATCTCCATATATGGAGCTGACCTGTTCTGACCTCATCGCACCCTGTACAGTGTACACTCAAGACACGCTCCATATATGGCCAGTGCTCGCTTCTTGCCCTCAGGTGTCTTATTGGTTGTACCTACAGTAGTTACGCAGCGTGTAATAGCTTAAAGCTAAAGTTTTTCCCTTACCATGAGTCTCCTCATCCTCTCCTTCTCAATGCGTTCATTCTCCTTCTTCTGCTCACGCTCTGTGTTGGCATGGTACGTGGCCACGGATTTGGTCAGTTTCTGAATCTTGCCTGTGATGGAGCGGTGGTACTCCTTGAAGTCTTTGGCATGCGCAAGAATGAAGTTGAGATACTCCTGAAATAAAGAGTGAGAGCAATAGAGAGTATGAACAGGCATGCTTTTCCCATTAGGACACGCCCCCCTCATCTAGACTGAGTGGCAAAACATTGAGCAGCATGGAGTGTTGGAGTTTGGAAGCGCTCGTTGGAAATCACTCAACCGTCCTGCGTACCACCCGTTTCTAAATGTCACATAATGCAGGAGGCAGCAAAATGTTTCTTGACAGAAAGTAGCTCATAACGTTTCTATGGTGGATTTTTATGAAACAAAAACTTGCAGATAGAAAGAGGATAATTCAAGCTTTTCGTACAGCTGCAATGTTGGTGAGTTTAACATTGTTTAATGCAATCAGACAGGACTTTTCTGTTTCGATGAATGGGCTGTCAAGACCAGAAAGTAGTTTTTTGCCACTCAGTGGGCGTTCCCGCATAACTTCCAGGTACGATGATGTCGCGCGCATACCCTCTATAGAGGGGAGAGTAGGAGGAGAGCACTTCATGGTCTCTCGTCCCTGTGTACTTTACATTTTTCCGAGCGATTTCGCTCACCTGATGTTTCTGTCTGCGTTTGCGCTCTTGTTCAATCTTCTGCTGCTTCTCCAGTTTCTCTGTGATCCGGGCCTCTCTTAAGGACTGGCGCTTACTGCGCTTGTAGGCCTTTGAATCCAAGGCGGTCTCCAGAGCTGTGTCCCGGCGCATGCACACCACCACGTCTTGGCGCAGCTGCAGGAAGGCACATGCACGCACGTACATCATTTCACCCACTCCTTTACACCTGTAAACGTTTGATGTGACAATAATCTTAAAAGTTGATGTAGTTAAATGTGGTGATGTGATGTGAGTTCCGCAAGCATCACTGAAGTGCCAATAATGTAGGTAAAGCACACCCTGTGTAATATTGCGATTATACAACAGTTACCAACCAAACAAAGCAATTAACTATTAAAATAAAAATAATGTTTTGCTATTCCTGTCGGTTTCCAACTTTCCCTGTAAATATAAGAGTTCATTTGACCGAGACATTAAATAGTCTGTTGATTCAAAGTAGCAGCGCTCTATTACAGAGGCTCCGTCTCACCAATCAACAACAGCTGAGCTGTCAAAGCCGGCTGGTGTCATACGACCATGTCGCGTGGGCAAAATAACTGATCTACAAGCTTACAACGGTGTAATGGTGTGCCTTACAGTACCTGTCTCTGGAAGTTGAGCAGTCGGAGGGCTTTGAGCTCGATTGTAGCTTTAGTGCGCAGGTCACCAGCCAGAGACCCCGGCAGGTTCTCCAGTTCAGCAATACGATGGCCGATACGAGACTGCAACCTGAGAGAGCCACGGGACAGCCACAGACTAGTTATACTTGAATGTCCATGTTAAAACACCATCCCATCTTTGTATGAGAGCTAGCTTTAACCACCTGTCCTAGAGTGTCTAGTTCACTGACCGGGGCGCCCCAGGGATCCCTACTTCGCCCCCTCCTATTGTCCCTCTACGCCAAATCTCTTTGCTGAGAGAACTTGTAGTATTATTGCCAAATTACATGCCCAGAATAGGGTTCATGTGGATACATTTACAATGAAAACATTAGAGTTTTCATTGCCATGGATGATGCGTGATCAATTGATTGACATGGACGAACAAATGATCAGTGTTTCTCAGTCTCAGTACCTGTACTCCCTCTCCTGTAGGATCTCCACCGGGTCCAGACCGCACGGTTTCTGAATGGGGGTGATCCGGTTCTGCTTGACGTGGTGAGGCATCATGGGCACGGGCTGCGCAGGCTGACCGGGGGACTGGGTGTGCAGAGGTATCACCGGGGAGGCTGCGGGGGGCCCCGAGGGGGGAGCGGGAGAGGGGCGCCCGGTGGGCTGAGGGGGGATCAGCTTCTGGGGCGTGTTGGACGGGGTGGCGGCATTTATCATGGGACCTACAGAACGGAAACCGACAAAGTATTTAAATTAATTTGTACTGGCTGCTATATACAGACTAATACATATTTGCAAACGGAAAGCACATACCCTCAGGCCAGGACTTTGGTGGTCCATTGTGGTTCTGTCCCTGCATCCCTGTTGGAACTCCTGCTGGGCCAGGCGGAGGCAGGTTGGGACCCATCATCCCTACATATGAAACAGAACCATCATTACACAATGGCCATTTTGTTCTTACATCATACTCTGGGAAGGAAACCCTTCCACCCTGTCTAATTCCTCCAACGGCTGATATATACTTTAGTTGTAGGTGGGTGTCGCACACCTAAAATAGCCAAGCTTATAGGTTGGTATAACTCTGGCTTAATGTCCTCCTCACCGTGGGTTCTGCTGTAGCCCGGGCCCATCGGACCTGGTCCTGCTGGCCCTCCCACTGCGCCCGCGGCTCCGAGAGCCAGGTTGGGCATGGGCTGCTGCTGCATGCCAGGCATCGGCCTCTTGCCCTGGACGGCCATCTGGAGGTGGTCCGGCAGGGGCTGCCCACGGGCCAGCATCTTGTAGGCCATGATCTGGGCCCTGAGCTGGTGGAGCTGGTTTTGGTTGAACGGGGTGGGACCTCCGGGGCCGCCGGATCCAAGGCTCGTTACAAGGCTGCTGGGACCGCCGCCCTGAGACCCAAGACTGGGCCCGGGCCCGGGGCCGGGCCCAGCGCTGCCTGCAGGACCGGGTCGGTTCACGGCGGGACCCCCCAGAGCCTGCGGGTCTCCACTGGAGCCATCGAGAGGCGTCGTGCCAGGGCCAGGCCCCCCAGAGGAAGAGGAGGATGAGGAGGACGAGGAAGAAGATGGCATTAGGGGCCCAGAGGGCGGACCATTTGATGGGACAGGGCTGGAGTGGTCAGAACCTCCACCCAATGGAGAGTGGTAACCTGGAGTCAGACAGACAGACAGACAGACAGACAGACAGACAGACAGAGGTGAACTCCACCCATACAGACACTCACTCAGACAACTAACAGATCATCCTTGGATTAAAACCAAATCCGACTTTATATGCCCACACACTGATGGTGGCAATGCCACTGCATTCTTTACCATACTGTATGTACATGTTCACACACGTCACAATATGATAATAAAACAATGACATTGCTACACACACCGAGTCTGTCTTAGCTACTCTTTCTGCATGGTTGGAGTAAGCATAGAATGATATGGTTGGTTTGACATCGAGGATACATAATATGTATGAATGGTTCTTAGTGAATCTAAACATATTATGTTTAGAATCTAATTATGTTTGGATTCACTAAGAAGTGAACCATTCATCAATCATTAAAGGCTTCACAATCTAGCCTGCCTCGACCATACACAGTCAAATCATCAATGCGTTCATTTATCCATTTGTAACTCTTACAAGTTTAACCAAATAGACCAGTGGGTCCATTTTGTTGATAAGAAGAAAGATACGCTTGCACACTGAGTATCTGCTGAGTTTTACTTTTATTAACGCTACGTTTCCCTCCGGACCTTCTTCATATCATCGATGTCCACTGGCCTACGCACCTGTTCGTACGCCTTATTTCTAGGCGTGCAAAAGCTTTTTTCTACTATCTCAGAGTTAAAGTAACATTGTGGATTTTATATAGAGTATGAACATGCATCAGTTTTCCACCGGGACACAGCCTACTCGTCTAGACTGAGCAGCAACGGAGCACTGGAGTTTGGAAGCGCTTATTCTAAAATACTTGCTCCTGTTACCTGTATACCACCCGTTTCTATATTGCACATAATGCAGGAGGCAGCAGGATGTTGCGTCATTGCAAACGCGTGCTTCCAAACTCTCACACTTAGAAAAATAATCATCTGCACGGAAGTTCTTGACAGAAAGTAGCTCATAACATGTCTATGGAGTATGGACTATGGTCGCTTTTTATGAAACAAATACTTGTTTAATACAAGCAGATAGGACTTTTCTGTTTGGATGTATGGGCTGTCAAGCCCAGAAAGTAGTTTTTTGCCACTCCGTAGGCGTTCCTGCATAACTTCTGGCTACGATGGTGTCATGCGCACAGCCTTTATTATGTCTATTACTGAACATTGTGCAAGGGTGTGAAAACAGTAGAGGCACACACACCCCATGAGCAACCAAAGCCACAGCCAATATGTTCATCATGACATCACTTCACTGTACATATATTATTTTGTTTTAGTCTTTCACAATGCTGGAATTTGTTTTAGGTGACCCACCAAACCACCAAACGTCTACCTTGTGAGTGTTGATCAAGAGGGCTGGGTGGGGGACCCATCCCACTATGTGCACCCTGCCTCATGGACAGGCCTTTCATCTGGCTGAACCGCCCCTCCTCACTCATACTCTTCTCATGCATGCTCTCCATGGGCTATACGGGAAAAGGAAAACATGTGATGTGTAGTGCAATCTGAATGCATAGATACTGTGCAACAACAAAAAAACTAAATTTGCATTTGGTAGTCCAGGGGTTGACTACTTGCATGCCCGCAAGCCTTGCCCACCTGAAAATTAAACCGTCCATTATAAATCGATAGGTCAAATTTGAATTACCATTCTTCAATTTAACACTTTTTTTACTTTCTAGGGCTGTGCGATAAATAATGTCATACCACAATTTATGCCAAATACCTATATAGCTATGAATATGACTATGGGTTCACACTTGCTATTTTATGTGTAGCAACAGTGGAAACGGCACATTATAGGTAAACAGTGCTCTTATTTTACATTCCACAGACCAGAAGATAATCGCTCTGGCCACGTTCAGGTGTTTAGACAGATATCTCGTGTTGGGTTTAGATGGTTGCGTCCCCTCTCAAACGAGCACTTGTCCGCCATGTCCGGTTGGGTAACCTGAAAGCAAACTCCATCTGCCCGAAAGTTTAATTTACCTGCCACGGGCAGGTGAGCAACCCAACCTATAGTGTCAACGCCTGTAAGTCACACCAAATTTGATGCCGTGCGCTTGCATAATAATGCTTCCAGGATTTACTGCATTTCTCATAGGAAGATGTAATTTGAATTACTGAATCCCCCAAAGCAAGCTGTTATAGGAGGAATGATAGTGCAGGTGTGTCAACAGAACACTATATGAAAACTAAAGGCTTCAGAGGGAATGTAATTCATGGGAGGATGTCCTTACTTTGTGCAGCGGGTGCATGTTATCTTGGCTGTATCCAGAGGGTCCCGGCTGGGAGTGTCCTCCAGACGATGGGGGCCCAGGGCTAGGACCCATCATACTGTGAGAGGACCCTGTAGAAGAAGGGCCAGGGCTGGGGCCCAACATGGCACCAGGGGAGGGCCCCCGACCGGGTGAAGGACCCGGTCTCGGAGTTCCTCCCATGGGAGGGTCCGGTGTCGACATGATGGCCTTGATCTGCTCTTGGCTAATAAGCAGCAGCTTCTTGGGTGACAAGAGAGGAGTGAATGAGGGGGCGTGAGAGAGATGAGCGAGAGACACTGTGAGAGAGAAGGGGGTGATAATAATAACTGATTCAGCCTACTGCACTCAAAAGTATGCCTTGATATATTACCAGTGAAGAAAATCTGTTACGTATTTGGTGCATTATTAAAGATACAATACATTCCTAAATGAACACAATTGCTATCACAACAAGTTAACAACAAAGCCATTTTCTGACATGCCTTTCTATAAATGGAGGGGATGCCCAATATTTTGCAGAATATGGTTTAATAATTTGCACAACGCCTATCACGTATATCATTGATGCCTGCACACACAGCACACCTATCCGCCTGCGCGCAGAACATGCTATTCCGGCTGCAAGGTATATATAAAAGCCTGCACTTGAACTTGAGACAGGGAAATACTACTCTGCAAAAAAAAAAAATCCCTCCTTGCACAGAACCAGAAAAGGATGTTTATAGTTAAATATATGGGGGAATGGCGGACTGTCTGCTTGTGCGACTGTACCTACCCGCATTCATTGAAGGCAACACGTACGAGTCCATCATGAACATATATTCTGCGTCCCTGCTGTTTGCAGGCCTACTAGAGTAGGCTACGATAAAGACGCAGCGGGTTGTCGGCGCAATTAGTTACTCACCGCTTTGTAATGTGTGCCTTCCCTTGAAGCGTTGATTTGCTCACAGACGTGTCTCGAGCGCCCCCCTTAGTTCTCTCTAGTCTCTTCACCGCTCCACCACCACAGCGATCCGTCAAGTTACATCGTTTCAGCACGCTCGTCGAGTCATGCCGAGGTATGCGTTTCACTTCTTGTGGACCGACTTCAAAATAAGAGTTTATTTTTACTCAAACGTTATTCAGTGATATTTATTAAATACGTTATTCGGTGCACTTTTGTTTTGAAGTTCACCAACCGGATGCTAGATGATAATTCAGGAAAACTTGATGAGTTTGTATCTATGGCTTGTACTGTATATCAAATATCCTACCTTCTATGACCGAATGTCTAGTCATCTCGCATTAAGCCTCCCTGTTCTGTGTAGCCTAGGCCTTTAAGACGGCAGGGTACTAGTACTACATTTCAAGATTGGTGCAATAATTTATCTCAATATCAAATCATTACACACAAATGAAATTACATAATATTGCTTTCAGTATTGTAGTTTGACCTGCATTTCTGTTTAATGCAGTGACAGACAGTCACTATAAGTTTCGAGATACACGACATCAGGATTTCAGTGTGCATTTTAATCAGTATCTTCCACTGTGATAGACTGATGAGTGCAACAATGGTAGCCTTTAAAGAAAACAAAACCCAATGACAAATTTGACAATACAACAGTGGTTCTCAAAGTGGGGTCCCCGAGGGGGTTCCATCATCAAAATCCGTTTAAACGCTTTAAACCTACGTATTTGCATATTGCAATGGTTTTGGCTATTTTCAAATCTTGAAAAAAGAAAACGTTTTTTTAAATATTGTACCCAAATCGTGTAATCCATTCCCTTGCACAATCTTTTCAGATGCCATGGGGATCCACAGCCAAACACATTCATTTGGGGGTCTTTGCCATGGAAAAAGTGTGAGAACCACTACAATGAAGACAAACAAAATCCTTCCAACAAAACTTCATTCAAGGAGACATCAGAGCAAGATATTCGTACATTCCTACTACCATATCTTCTGGTACTGTACACGGGTTATCTACTCACCCAACTGGTAGCTACTGTAACTCCTGTTACAATATGAACTTTGTTACAAAATATTTCTGATCTTATATTTATACCCGATGGCAAGTCAATGCAAGTGCTGTAATAATGGTGTGAAGGTAGTAAAGGTACGATAGATTAAAGACCTAGCAACTCATAGTAGACATAATTGATTAGAAGTGTCAAAAGGCTATATTACTATAGCCTTATTTTAAGAACATAATTATTATACTAACAAGACAGCCGTTTAAGATGTTGAAGAACTCGAAACCTGGACGGAAGTATGATCAAATCCAACAGTACACTTATTAAACACATTAATTAAATGCCCCCGATGACGTGTGTGTGTGCGTGTACGTACACACACACACACACACACACGATGGTGAAGAATAAAATTCCATCAGGAAAGTACAGCAGACATTGCAACAGTGATACTAATCTTTACAGAGAACAGGAGTCCAATATTTACAATATATCACCAACTAGTCTGTTCCTTAAATACCATGCACACCAAACATCCACCTCAGTGTCTCCAGTTCAAGCCAGGGTCAACAGTAGCTGCACACTGTACATTTGGAATACTAAAAAGAAAAACAAAACAAATGAGTGCTTGATATATCTCGTCTTACAATATGCACAATAAGCTACGGTAAACATGTCTGGATGGTAAATCAAGCACTCCTTGAGTACTTCAAAGATTTGAAGACATATTTCATGTTTAGGTTGTGATTTTGTTCATTTGCAAAATAGCGTTGCATTAATACCCACTTAATTGATGTATAATAAAAAATGATATATGCATTAAAGGGTGACAATAGACATACGTTTCTTTTGCCATGGGCCAGGGTGAGTGATATAGTGTAAAAGCAACAATCCACCTTGAAGTTGCACCAACAAGAGTGAGTCTACTCCTTCCTTTGAAACAAAGTAACAAACCAAAAAGAGCAGCTCCCTCTTCTTCCCCCTAGGGGTCAATGGTGGAATGGCTTCCATAGCATGGTTAGCATGGTTCAGTGCATTATTGTCTCTCACAGGAATACAAATTCATCAGTACTCCCCATGTTGTTACTCCTGCTCAGTATGCCTAGTGGGGGCAGAATGTGAGTCGCAGGGCTAGTGTGATTGCTGCTTTGAGCCTCTAGTCCATAGTCCTGACCCTGACCCTCCACAAACGTAAAGATGGGATACCTCTCTGTGGACGATGACAGAGCCTGGGGGACAAAAACAAAAGCAGATACTGAGCAGATGTAGAAAACTGAGAAATTATTAGGGAAAAGGATGGACATGCATTTTTTAAGTGGTTAAACCAAACATTTTTGTTTTTGAAAAGAATACTGCATTATACAGAGATGTGTGGTTATATTATCTATCAGATATTATCTTAGCCTGTTGTCTATTCTAATAGACATAGAAGTCTGACGTCAATATCGGTAAAGGGCACAAATCCACAGGTTCATGTACTTTTTATTTGCATTGTAATGCCCATAGGAGGATTTTAGATCGCCTCATATAAGAACTGTGTTTGAAAAATAAACATGTCATCCCGGCCGTTACACTCATATGGATATGAAGAATCAACGGACAGAGAAAACGCTATTGTTATTGCTACTGAATTAGTTACATTTTCGCAAGAAACAGACTATCATATGAGTGACTGACGGTCGTAAACAATACAGAGACACCTCCCTGACAATAACACAGACAGTTTGTTTATTTTTGGACCACAATGCATATATGAAACGATTTTAAGATGACCCCATGTTATTCTCCATAGAGAAATTACTTCTATGAACCAGGCAGAACCAGGGGATGAGCAAGTGATGTCAGGACTTTGGCACTCTATAATATTAACATATAATATTAGCTCCGACCGAGTAATCAGATCTTCCACACCATTGCTACTGATCTACCATACAACTCATCCGTGAAGTCATCCAGAGTTCCTCTGCCACCTCAAGAAACGGACCGATGTCAAGAACTACAGAGCGGTATCGCTCCTTTCCCTTTTGAGAAAAAGGTTGTTTCTAACCATCTTGCACAGAATTACCTTTTGGATCCCAGCCTGCCTGTCAGGATTCAAACCTGCACATTCAACTGAAACAGGCTCAGACTGCCTCACAATCCTCAGTACTCGTTCGTCATCAGGGCCATTTGATACAGTCATCCCTCCCCATAAGGGAGCACTAGTTTTGATTAAAAAAAAGGGGATAGTGCATGCATATCCCAATCGAAAGTGCAGGAGGTGCTGGACAGCAGATCAATAGTGAAATAAGTCTGCACACTGGCAGGGTATGGACTTTCTTTTTGCCAAGTGCTTGAAAAGCGTCTAGACTACATTTGCTACTTCTCTATTAGTGACCGTAAAGACAGCCTTAGTAGACACTTTTTCATGATTGGCTAAGACCCTAAGCCAATGGGAGACATACCCATAAAACCCATAGTCTGAACGGCATAAAACCCATACTCTGAACGCAACGTGAGGCCTATTGGCTGCATACTCTAGTAAGAGGACCAAAACAAGCATTCCTAAAAGACATGAGCAGAGGTAAGTGGGTTAGAGCGTACAAACCCAAACTACAGAATATCCGGTAAGTGATTAAACAGTATTTATTGTGAGGGAGGCGCGCCTTGGTGTCGGCTGCACAGGGAGGTCTGGTGCAGCAGCCTTCCCAGTGTCCAATTAATTAGGCTGATTGGCAGGAGCGAGAAAGGGAATGACATCAATTAGCCTCATTATATTACCTCAGATGAACTGTCCCTGGTACCATATATTTTGAATTTAAACTGCAGGAAACACAGTGATCTAAAAAGAACACAAAATATTGCCTTTTCTAATGACTAATTTATTGAGACGGGATGGGATTTATTATTATTTTTCTGTGGGAGTGGAATGAGACGAGTGTCAGTCTCTATGCCACACAGACCGTTACAGATACTGAAAATGCATTTAGCTGTTCTCACCAATGGGCGAGTCATAATCTCAAAGCACAGCTGTATTCATACATGGACTGGCTTACATTCGCCAGAATATCTCACTAGATTCTAGGACATACAGTAGTAACATTGTTACGAATGGTGCTATACAAATAAAGATTACTGTCATTACTTAATAGATTATCATGAAAATGTATATATTTTTATCTTCTTTCATTTCATCCTCTATACTAAATGTGTATAGAGGATGTGTGGGAACAAAATGTGTGAAAATTATGATTGTTAAACTAATCTTGATATGATTGAAGCAGGAAAGAGGAGTTATTTTATTAAATGCAAAAGTGGTATGCAAATACAATGTGGATTAAGCCCAAGGGGTGAATATGTTCTATGAGGCACTAGGAGACTAAACACTCACCACACTGACAGCAGAGCAGAGAGACTCAAAGTCCTTTTGACTCTTGGCATAGAAGCCAATGGTGCAGCTTGGATCCATACGACAGAAGGTCATCTTCCTGGGTGAGCTACAGTGGAATGACTAGGGGGGAGAGAGAGAGAGACAGAGAGAGAGGATCTTTAACCACTTAGGCCAGCAAAATAGCTGATGCCCAAAATAAGGATGCCACTTCAATATTACAGAGAGAAGCGACAGCACCGGAGAGAGAAGAAGAGATCAACTCAACGATAGAGAGAGAGACAGACAGACAGAGAGACACTAACCTCCAGTGGAAAGTTGACTTGCGAAGCATCAACCACAGGCTGACAGTAGTGAGGGTCCAGATAGAGTAGCTGCTCATCTACAGTAACAAACAGAAAGGTACAATTAGCACCCAATGATTAGAAACCACTACAACTCTGGACAAGGAGTGGAAAGCTTCATTGGAGGTTGTAGGAATGGAATGGTGAGGACAAACAAAAAGGCATTGGTTGAGCCCAGGTGTCAAGTTTAGGCGGCGATAGGGAAAATGGTAAATGGTGCATTTATATAGCGCCTTTGACCAGCTCAGTGGCCTTGTGGTTAAAGTGTCCGCCCTGGGACTGGGAGGTCGGGGTTCAATCCCCGGCTGGGTCATACCAAAGACTCTAAAAATGGGACCCAGTGCCTCCCTGCTTGACACTCAGCATCAAGGGTTGGATTGATGGTAAGTCCCTGCGACATACTAGCGTCATGTCCAGAGGGTGTAATTGTACATAAAGCTGCCTCACGCTACAGAAACAGGAGATAGGCTCCTGCCCTATGGGCCTCATGTCATGGCTCGGCAAGGCACTTTACATAGATCCCCCATTCACACGACACATGCACATTCATACACCGATGGCAGCGGAAACCATGCAAGGCACCAACCACCACATCAGGAGCAATTAGGGGTTCAGAGTCTTGCTCAAGGACACTTCGACAGCCACTCAAAATAAGTGTATCTACTATAAAGACTCTTATGTGCTGATAACATCTTTCTTTTTAAATAATAATAAAAAATAAAGAATAAAGAAAGAATAAATCAACTTACCTTGAAAGCCAATGAAATACAGTGAATGTTTGGGTTTGCCTCCAATGATTCCAATACAGCATTCCAAATTGAGGATGTTCTGGAGTGGAATATATAGAGATTATCATTCAGAGGTGGAACTGAGAAGAATACTAGATTACAAGTAAAGTGTAATCCAATCTTAGATTACCCATCACCAGATGAATAAATGTAACTAGAAATGTGCGCTCAGTAGAATGCAATTCTCTGCCAGTGCCAGCCCAGGGGGCATGTTCTAATAATAATAGCGATGTATGCAGTTAAATGACTATCTGCGGCCATGCAAGATATGATCACCAGTTGTACATCATATCTAGTGTCTTCCTCCCGGCCATGTCCTGATCACATCTCAAGACCGCATTAGAATTGTATCCATCTTGGTGCAAGCTTTGCAGAGTGTTATTAGCACTTTAAACTCTGTGAAAGGAGCAAAAGAATGTGTGTGGACAAATTTAGACTTGTAATAATTTGGGTTTTGGGATATAGTGTCACATTCATGAATGTATTACAGTTTGATGTTGGCCTGTACCGGCAAACTGGCATATCTGCAATTAGCTAGTTCCAGTACAGTACATCAGTCTAACTGAGGGACTGATGTGTTGTAATTGGCTAGCCTGGCGGCCCCGGGTCACTTATCCCAAAGTCTGAAGGGCCAATTGCGCCGCAATTATTAACAGAATAAAGATGACAGTTTGATATATTAAATATGTGCTCACAATAAATATGATGCTGCCTAATGCCTAGTGGTGTGCAAGATTACACACACTATACAATAAAGTTAATTTCCTGAAAATGTGATATTTTTCTTTTCGTGAAAGATTAACGTTAATGTTGGAGTTAGGTGGTTTCCTCCCGACAGCAGAGATATCATTGCTCCCCATCACACACAGGGACGCAATTATTCTTTGTTAAAAATCTAAGAAAAAGTGATTTTGAGTGTTTGTTATACAGTGGATCCATAGCAATTTTAAGTGTCTTCACTTCAACTTCTAACTTTAACAAACTTTATTTTTCTTTTGTGCAGTGGGTAAAAGACAAAAACATAGATGAAGTGTCAAAATAAATTAATGAGTGTTTATGTACTGTATGTGAAAGGGCATGCCGACCTTGACACATTCAATGTAGGAGGGGTTGAGTGTTTCTCCGCCCAGTCGCACAGGTACCAGGATAATGACCGACTTCCAAGACTGACCGGGCAACTCAGGGACATTCTGGTTCAGAGAAAGGTCACAAAGGCGTACCACATCCTCTTTGTACACTGGAACACACACACACACACACACACACACACACACACAATAAGGATGCCCCAAGGGCTGCTTGCTTCATGGCAAAGACATACAGTACATCAGAGACTTACTGAGTAACTTATCATGTGAGACGCACGCAGAACACATACTTATACTGCGGCACAAATTCAGAGGCTGCTAACTCACCACTGACTGCGCATCAGAAGTCATGATCGTCTACATTACGTTACACGTAATTATACACACTCATTATTACGTTTGATATGCTCACATACAATGCTATGCTAGCAAATTCACTAACACACACATTAAACAATGGGAGCATAATCAAGATCAGTGTGTTGTCAAACTCAACATGTCAAACTCACCAGTACAATCCTGAGCCACATAAACAGCCAGATTGGGGACATCGGTCGAGGCTCTGGCCACTGCTTTCCTACAAACACAAGAGGACCAGGACAGTAAACATTGTGTATTCTACATTCTTTAATCATATGTTTCCTCTCCTCTTGGCACAGAAACCTTTTCAATACCCTTTGTTCATATATTGTTCCATTGTTCAGATTTAAAAATATTATGTAATAAGGATATGATTTTACCAGAATGAGCATGTTTGAAATTATGACATTAGTAAGTGCCATTACACTGGGCACAGGAACTACAGATTATAACCTCTAGATAAACCATAAGGAATATAGAATCGAATTGACGCTGAAGAGACATAGAGAGGGAGGTAAATCAGACTCCAGCACGTCATCAATATAGGTGTGCGTTTCATCTATTTTAACTCCCTTTAATGGTTACCATCAAGTGTAAATAATTAGTAAACCATTTCCAGAATCTAGTAAAGCATCAGTGCTTACCGTAGTATATGTGCTACTACAGATGGGCCGTACCAGTCTCCTGCTTTCTTTCCTGAACTCTTGCCAAGCTCCACCAGCTGGTGAACCCCAAAGGGTGCGGAGGGCTGGTCCCCAAACCAGGTCACCAGCCTCCGATGGATGGGCTCTGCCTGCCTGTCCCTCACAGACTCTGGTCTCTTCTTTTGGGTAGAGTTGGGTGCTTGCTCGCCTGCCAGGGACTTCTGGGGGTTTCTGGGACCTCGAGGGGAGCCAAAGGAGGGTATAGGAACCCCCCCGGCACGGGCTGGGGAGCGTGGTCGAAACACCTCAAAGTCCACATCGGCCAGTTGCTGTGCGTCTGGCCAAGCCCAATCTAGAGAACATTTAAAAAAAAAGCTTGAGATTTTGAAACATGGCCGCATTTCTAAAAAGCGGTAAGTAACAGACAGACATAAAGTAGACAAGAAAAAATATAGACAGGAAGAGAGAAAGAAGAAAAAAAGTAGAGAAGTGACGCAAGGAAGAAAAAAAAAGAAAAGAAAAAAACAGCTGCTGAAAGAAATAAACTGGGCCAGACAGAATGATAAAGACATTGGTCAAACAGAATCTAGAGTAGCTGAGGAAGACAAGCGGTCCAGGCACCTGGTGGGGGTTCGAGTCGCGAGCCTATCTGCCTTTGCCGCATGTCTTCCCCCCCATCTCTCTCCCCCTTTCCTGTCCAAAGATTACTGTACCCGATCAATAAAGGCAAAAGCCAAAAAAATATATATATATAAAAAAAAGAAAGAGACACGGGCCAACTATCCAGAGAAACAATAGACACTGAGCGGACAGGCTTGCGCCAGCAGAAGAACAAGGGACAAACCGAGGGACTAGAGAATGAAAGAACGAGTCCGACAAGAAAAGGTACATTGAGGTCAGCTTGTCAGTCTCATCAGATCAGTCTCGAGACTATTACCGGTATTCATGGGAATGTTTTCACTTTAATGACTTGTTTGCATTAAGTGATGTGGGCGACTGGACGGATGGTGTGCTGTGTGCTGTGTGCCAAGCACCAAAACCATTACTAATAATAATGACATTCCACTCGTGTATCACTATTGTTTTTAGTATTTGCCCTATCAGATTTATTTATTTATGAGTGTATGGTAGAGAGAGACAAACCTGTGGGCATGAAATGGACCAGCAGGCCCTGTGCCAGCAGCATCTGCCCGCTGCGTAGCATGCAGCCCCAGCCACAGTCCGTGGTCAAGCTGGAACCCTCCAGCTGAGGAAACTCTCTCCTGTAAGTCATCCACAACCTGGAGACAAATGCCAGACGGAAACGTTCCACCTCATCTGAGAGAGAGAGAGAGAGAGAGAGAGAGAGAGAGAGAGAGATAGAGGAATGAATTAAGAGAAGAAAAACAGAAATGTAAAGAGCGAGTTTCCCTTTTAAAACATGATGTCAACAGCTCCATATCTATCAGCACCTGTGTCCATCTTACCTTCACTGTTGAGCAGATAGGTGTGTCCCAAGATTGTGACTGGAGAAGTCTTATTGAAGGAGGTCTTAAGCTTGACTGACCAGCCTGAGGAAGAGAGAGAGAGAGAGAGAAGAAGCAGGGAAAAGAGAAGTTGGAGAGAAAAATTCCAAAAGATGGCAAGCAGGGAAACCAAAGTGGAATATGCGGCTCAGATGTAATTTCTCATTTATTGAGAACACTTACAATTTAATGTAATTGTTGCGTTTTGAAAAGGTCTTTTACAAAAGGCAAAATATTTGTATAAAATACATGAATGGACACATCATGCACAAATACACTGTTCCCTACAGAGCAACACACAAACAACTAACCATATTTGACATTGTTCCACGCCGACATCAGCTTGGCTTTCAGCTTGTCCACTTCGTCCGGCTCCCCGGCTGCATCTCTGTTGTTGGTGTCTGGACTCTGGCCTTGACCGAGGCCAAACAGTCTGCCCTGCCGCTCCGGGGTCTGGTGCCTCCGGGTCTCCAGCAGCTCATCCTGCATCACCACTCCCCCAACGTACTGAGCCGCACTGGGAGAGATGGAATTCATGGCTCCTTGCTCTTAGAGCCGAGATGCAGTCCTCATTGCACTGAACAGCTGAGTTGAAGGGGGAGCGAGGGTAACATATTTGTTTGTCAGGTCACAGACAGGTAGGGCTGTCACCATTACAAATTTAAGTTGACGATTAATTGTCACTCAATTAATTGTGATAAAGGATTTAATTGTGTTGAACATTGGAGCATTACAATTTGTGTTTCCGTTTACCTTTTAGGCTTCAGAATCACAAATTGCACAGGGCGGATATGACAAATAACTTAAATATACAAAGAAATCACTGACACATTAAATATTTACAATGGCGGATCTACAAGCTTACAACACGCCACTGCTATTTCTGGAAAATGTTTGAAAATATATGGACATTTTTTAACATGGAAACGATTGACGATTATGCAAGAATAATTGCGATTATCTCAAATAATTGCGATTTCCTCAAAGAATTGTGATTAGACGATTATGTAAGCACAGAAGAGCAACCCACAGCGAGCTCTGACTGTGTTTGATGCAAAATCACCAAACAGGTGCGTGTGTCTATACTCTATAGTAGTAAAATAGGTCATCAGGTATCTGTGCAAGGACGTGGACCACATGGCTGTTGCTATGTTGTAGTATTGTACATGATGTTTTCTTTTGTGTTATGAAAATAGTCAATCGATGTGTCTCACCGCAATTTGCTGTGAGCTTGCTATTTCTCTGTGACGCTGTTAGACGAAGTGTAGAATAGGGATTAATCAGACTAATAGATTTACTTGATTGTGAAAATCCGTTAGATATAAGATAATATAAAATAACAAATTCGAAAATAAAATCTGCTTCTTCTTGCCCACGGTTACGCCGATTCAATATTGTGCAAAAGCTCTATTCTATTTCTGTTTATCCTCAAACCGTTTGCTGTTTACTGACTTATAAGTGACAGAATAACTAGTGTGGGAGTGTCCAAGGATATTTCATAGAGGTGGGGGGGGGGGGGGGGGAGACTATAATCTGACAGCACTTTAGATGTGCATATTCCATGAAACAGTCACATCACATGGTATGCATTTGCAGATTCCGCACACTTGCATTCCAAACGTTTGAAAACAGTGAAGTGTACAGCGATTTCATTACTCTGTGAATTTACAAAGAGGAATGAGTTACACAATACATGAAACAGAAACATATCGCCACAAAGGATCATGTGACATGTGACTTTTCTCTCACTTGCACAAAAGAGTTGTGTAGCACTAGCTGGAACAAGGAACACTGTCTAGAACAGTATAATTTCATCTCCAATGGGAAGTCAGTTCAATTAAAGTCAAATTTGTCATGTGACAACAGTGGGCTAAGCAGCCTGTGAACCTCTATCACAGAATATGAGGCAGGCAACTATACACAGGCGAGGCGATCATACATAATTAAAAAATTAAAAGCAGCAAATTAAATTCCTATTAACGTAGAAATATAAGCATGTGCTGTGATACGGCATTATAATATGTCCTCGTTTTTTTTATCAAACTGCTCACTGCTGGACTTGTGATCTGAAATGTAATCTATTTAATCTACTTCTGTCAGTGTCAACTTGGGTCTCTGTAATAACAATAGCCTATTTTGGCACGCTCTGCGACTGAATTATCCTTCGGTGGTGCATTACAATGAAACACTAAGAATGTCCATACGTTTTTTACACATCATAATAATCTGGTATAATTGTGTTATACCTCAATGATGTATGTGGCACATACATCATTGAGGTATAACATGATACTATATGTGCCTCTTAACAATATTATATGTTCTGTATTTAGTTCAATGTTATTTCTTCACTTCATTTAGGACCTCCTCTTTCCTATTCTGTGTGGTCTGACTATTACTGAATTGTCTGGCCATGCTTAGGCAAGTGCTACTGGGGATCCATTCCATAATAAAGTAAAGGTTGGGCACGAGTAGTCTTGTTACCCTCTCCATTGACCCCACTCATCCAAATTGCGTTTGCGATCTGCTTGTATTAAACGACGTTAAACTCACCAACATTGCAGCTCGCCTATAGGCCAAGCTTGAATTATCCTCTTTCAATCTGCCGAGCTTTTGTTTCATAAAAATTCACCGTAGACATGTTATATGACTCTGAGCTACTTTCTGCCAAGAAATTCTGTGCAGGTGATTCTTTTTTTAAGTGCTGGAGTTTCGAACCACTCGTCGAGTCACTGAACGGCCCTGCGTACCACCAGTTTCGAATTTGCACATAATGCAGGAGGCAGCAGCGCGACCCGTTAAAAAAAAGAGTGCTTCCTAAATTAGAAAAAGAATCATCTGCACAGAATTTCATGACAGAAAGTAGCTCATATCATGTCTACCTCTACGGTGGATTTTTATGAAATAAAAGCTCGGCAGATTGAAAGAGGATAATTCAAGCTTGGCCTAGAGCTGCAATGTTGGTGAGTTTAACGTTGTTTAACACAGGCAATTGGGTCGTCCACTCACAGTTAACAGTATTTGTATCGAGTTTGTGCTTGAAATGTACTGTAATTGGTGCTGGTTTTAATTAAATGGCTACTGTACTGTAACAATGCAAAACCAACACACATCATCAACTTCAATGCACTCTAAAACAAATACTGATCATTTGTATGTCAATATATAGGCAACTTTCACCAGTACACGTTATTAAGAGTGCATACCTGGCAGGGCACGCTGTCATCTCCGGGTTTCGATCCTTTATGCTTCAATGTAATCCAATCTTCAGTGAAAGCACTGTCTGCATAGCTCGATAAGGTTAGCTAACATAGAGTTTACATTAGCCTGGTAGCTTAGCTGTCAACGCAGACTTAACGGCCGTGCACGGGCATTCCCAACAGTAGATGTGTACAGTCGGTGTAAGGTTTGCTTTCTTCAACAAAGGTCGTATTGGTCGCTCTCAAATTGAGAGGAGAGACATGATGATAACTCGTAAATAAATAAATATTCTGCTGCTTTCGCGGATCAACGGGTTCTTCTTCTGATCTGGTTCTCCGTTTGACAGCCCAAGCAAGCAGAGAACATTTACTTCCTGTGTCCCACCCCCCGGGAGCACGCGATTGGTTAAACGTCAGATGTAGCACATCTGATTGGATGTATGGCATTCAATGGGGTCAGGTGTAACATTTTACGCTGACTGACAGTTATGTAATTTCTGACGTAGCCTATAAATGAAATGGTACTTGAAATGTTACACTACTACACGTTTCATTCATTTGTTGGAACTTGGAACTTTACATAATTGTAACACTGCATAATAATAATCCCTCTGCTATAATTGTGTTATACGGTACCTCAATGATATATCAAAAATATATGTTCTGTTCAATGTATATTTCTTCTCGTTTTGAATCTCCTCTATTATATGTTGCAATGTCTATTCTGAATTGTCTGAGCACCATTTTGTATTTAATTTGATATTCAGAATTTAGAAATTAACTTTGTTTTTGGGAGTCACAAATAAACTGGCAACATTTGGATCAAATATCTGAATTTTATTACACATACTGCACTTCAGGTGTCTGCATTTTAAATGACATCTATCACAAACAAAGTGCCCCATATGATACAATCATACAAATAAATACACTTTCAGTTAACAGATAAGTGGAATGTAATTATGCTTGTACGTGAATAAATACCGTACTGTATATAGTTCTCCAAAGTAACTTCATACACATACTATTTAAAATAAAGTGCATCTCACACTACTCTTTTCATTAGTCAGAACCAGAACTGACTAAAAGCACAAACGTGTAAGTCTGGGACAGATTCCTCTGATTAGTAAAATGCCTGCAAGTGGGTGCAAGATTTGTACAAGATTAAGTACAATTGTTTTTCATTGACTGATTTGAGCTGACCTGATTTTTTTTTACACCAACATAAAAACAACAAACCAAGCAGCTACGATAAGCTAGGTGTTCTTGTCACTAGAATTTAAGGAAAATCTTTATAAAACTGTATGCCCTATTCAAAGAAATGTAGAATTAACAGTCCTATATGGAGAGACAGCAACATAAAAGGAATGATTCATGTGTCACGTGTACAGTACATTTAATTCATTACTGCAATATTCTGCATAATCAGGAAAAAAATGCATATTCACTAAGCCTATTTCTTATGTCCCTTCTGTAATATATCTGTGGTTATCTGAAGCTAGCCAACCAACTTATTGGAGATCACAAAGCATTATGTTGAGGAAATTGTGAACCAGGAGAGGGCAGTGTAACATGCCTTATATAACAAACTCCATGAGCACTAAGTTCCTTGCAGATCTTCACACAAAAGTAAAACGACCCTCTAATTCATACAGTAGCAGTAACTAGGCTGGTTACAATAATGGACAAGCAGTCCATACCTGCAAACAACTGTAAATGCCTTGCATAAGAGATTATGCATATTGGATAGTGTAACTGTGAACTGAGATGAATGTGAAATTCACTGTAGGCCTGTCTTTCCTTTAATTTCAATTTAAAGGTTTACTGATGTTCACAAATGAGAGCGTAAAATATATATTATGATTATGATCTATATCCACTGTATAGTGCCTAACAACACAGTTTGATTACAGATTAGCAGGTTTATTGTGATACAGAATAACAGCACTAAAACAGACCTGACTCTACCGCCCTATCTTATCCACTCAGCCCTTTTATAAACAAGCTATGCTACATCCATGACTGCCTGCTTTCCCCTTTAGGTTCAGATCAATACACAGGGTTCCTGTACACAAGCCTGCCTTCAAAGGACAAGGACAAATATCTATGTTATGTATACAACTCGAGTTTTTAGATAGTATCTATCCTAGCAGTATTTGCTGTGCCAGTGATAATAAGAGTAGCAGAGGATTTTCTTCCATGTGGCAAAATATGTAAATGCTATTAGACACTGAATGCTGTCCATTTATTTCCAGTAACTCCATATGCTGATTTGACGAAGTATGCTAATCCCAAAAGCACACGTATGGTGCACACAGACATACTAGCACATATACACACACGCACGCACGCACGCACAGACAGACGCACACCAAATCATCAAAATCATTGCATACCAACATCACTACCTCCTATTACACTGTACACGGGCCGGGTGAGTGGGTGTGTGCCTGTTTGTGTGTAAAAGCTGCACGGAAGGAAAAAGCAGAGTGAGAGAGCAGGCCTCTGGTGGCTCTCCTGCGTTGCAGAGATAAGGGCTGAGCCCAAGCCTCAGTCAGCCAAGCTTTACCCCAGAACAGGCCATGGCCTTCAAATAGCCACCAGAAATAGACCCATTTTGGTGGCTTACAGCCGCTCCAAGTCATCATGCACCAAGAATGACAGACAAGGCTGTAAGACTTTACTCGATGGCTGGACATTCGCCGAACGGAACGCCTCGGCTGGCTAGACAAAGCAACTCGCAGAAAGATAACTGCTGGATGGAAAATAAACAATGATTTTACTCACCCGTTGGCCAAACTCATCACACTTTTGTACTGTGTCCGTTTTTGTGTTGTGTGAATGCTAGATTGCGTTGAGAATCAGTGGATCATCTGCATTTAAATCATTGGCTGTAAGTGAAAGGTTTAAATGGCTTCCTCTGATTGACAGGAAACATAAATGAGTGTCTGAAATTCTAAATTGAGTGACTGGATTTGGTATTCACAGTATTCAGCATGTTTTGATCAGTAAAGCACTTGTTGACCGTTTTGTATCTATTATACATAAATGACATACATACCATGACACGCATCCCCACACACCCACACACATACATCCATCTGATATAGACTTTTACATAACATGGGGTGCCTTCTTATTAAATAGTACTTTACATTAGAAAACAACAATAAGCACACCTTTACAGAACATATTCATTTTTTCCCCTACTCCTGATTTTGGAGTCAATAAATACCGGTACCTTATTTCTTATACATTTGGAATGTTCATGCTCTTTTTTAAGTGCTTCACATAATGCTGCATTGTTCTCCTGAAAGGCATTTTTATTCCCAATTTTGTATCCCATATCTACATGGGGTCACATCTTCTGGTGGCTACTACCTGTGGCAGCCTTCTCTCGCATCGAGCTAACAGGACTTTGGGTTACGACTGCAGGCCCGCCAACCGCCCGGCCTCCGGAGGGAGACTCTCCCCTTCCTGCCGAACTACCCTGCTTCTCCTCCATCGTCTTGGCCTGCTGCTCTTTGTTCTTTGCTCCGTCCTGGTATCCCAGTTTCATTGGCCCAAGGACAGTCTTGGCCACAGCCGTTAGCTGGGTGACAAAGCTCGTCTTGTCGCCGGGTGAGATGGGGCGGGACTTACAGAGGGAGGGTCCGCAGAGCGATGGGGTGACTCCGGTGGGCGATGGAGACGGGGAAGGCGAGTGCTCCTCCACCACTTCCAGTCGACACTTGTCCTCCCAGTCCAGAGTGCCTCGGTAGCAGTTAACAGGCCCCAGGCCCTGCCTGACCTTTCCGAGGGAGAGAGGCTGTCCATGGGGAGGGACAGCAGGTGGAAGGACCCTGGGCGGGAGCTTAGGGCTTTTGGAGCCGAGGTCTGAAGTTCTCGTATCATTGCTCACAATACCACTCTTCCTCAGACTCTCCCCCATAACCGATGGTTTAAATGATTTGTTTATGCTCATTGCCAGGCCCTGTACGGTACCTCTATCAAGTACAGGGGTTGTGCCTTTGCCTACGTCACCATATGGCAGGCATGTCTTACTTGTACAACTCTTACTGTCCCCTACCTGCTTTGGTTCATTTTTGCCCCCTAGGTTGTCCTGAGGATCTATCATATTAGAAAACATACTCCAGACTGTTTTGGGTTCCTGATGTTTAGGAGAGGAGACTGTTTGAACTTGGGGGATGTTGTCAGGCCCTTTCAGGCCACCAACATTCCCCGTTGACTTGGTGGCCGTGCTCTGGGTTGTAGTTCTCATGGTGTCCTTACTTGGGGACTGAAGTCTGAAGGTTTGACCAAGCTGGGAAGTCAACGGGTCACTTCTAAGAGATTTCCCAGGTAAGGAAGACTGGATCTCTGCGGCTCCGCCTCGACTTGGGGATTTCTCTGCGCCTGCTGCTTTATATTCTGTGTCTTTCTCCCTCTCTCTCTCCATTTCCTTCTCCCTCTCTCTCTCCCTTTCCTTCTCCCTCTCTCTCCCCCTTTCCTTCTCCCTCTCTCTCTCCTTCTCCCTTTCTCTTCCAGCCAGAAGCGCTTCCCTGCTTAGAGGCGACTCCTGCCTGCCAAGCCTCCTCACAGGTTTGAGCACACCAGTCTCTGGGGAGGCTGAGTGGGATGGGGAGGCCAGGGAGAAGTGCAGCGGTGGGGGGTTAGATGGCAGGTTTTCCCCCTCAGTCTCAAGCAGGCTCTGGAGCCCCATCTCGCAGAGGAAGGCGTCTTTACGGTAGTCGGCGTGTTGCATCTCCAGGCTGTGCTTCCTCAGTGGTCCCCCCAGTCCCCCCGTGGAACTGGACTGGGTCAGTGGTGAGCCCAGTTTCTCCGCCGACTGGACCCGCTTGAGCAGAGGGGAGCGAGGGGGCTCGGCACTCTTGGGCCTGGAATGGACCACCGGGGGTGAGGAGTGGAGCTTAGCAGGGAAGGTCTGGGTGGTGTTGCAGCTCCCTATTGTATGGCCTGGTAGCGGCGGAGGAGAGGCCTGGGTGGGAGAGGGGGTGTGTGCCAGCGGGGACAGGGGGATGTTGCCGGCAGACTTGCAGCGGGCTGAGCGATACTGGCGGTGGAGTTTAGGGGAAAGGCCATGGAGAGAGCTGGGCCTCATGTGCTGGGAGGCAGCGGGGGAGTTGGGGGTGCTGGAGGCTGGGGAGCTGCTCTGGGAAGATGCACCTGGAGGAGAGCACAGAACACAAAAAAGATGATCAGCAGCTACTGCACAAGTACCTACAGCACTGTTTGCCAATTTATCAACACTCAAATGGAACCAAATGGACCCTTATACGAGTCCATTTGGTTCCATTAGTACACTCTCTGAGTTATGGGGTCCTTAAAATTTCACCAGCCGTGCCTACCTAGATATGAGGACTCCGGTGTGGATCGGTAGCCCTGTGTGGGGGATCGGGCTGACAGGCTGTGTGTGGGCGAGCCAGGCAGGCTCTCACTGGAGGAGAGAGAGCGGTTTAGGGAGGACAGGCTGCGGCTGGTGTGGATCAAGTTGGACTGCTTTGTGATTTTACGGAACAAGGAGTTACGCTTCTTACTGCCAAGGGAGAGACGATGGGAAGAAGACAAAGGAGATTGTTCAAACCTTTCAATGTTGTCAGTTAAATAAAAAATAACATAATTTGCATTAACCCATTTAGACGATTCTACAAATGCCTTCTAAATCCTGAAAAACCTCATGTTTCTATGTCAGTCGTTGTTTCTATGTCTATGTTCTATGTTTGAGACCTGTCAGTCTCAAACATGTCAAGGACGCCCAAAAATATATGTAATTGGCCGCCGACCCCCATCTGAAAATGTGTTGTTCCAGGGACCCACGCAGAAGCAAAACGTTTGTGCCACATTTTCACGATTTTTCAAAAATAGCAGATCTACAAGTTCGTAGATCTGCGGTTTTTCAACAGCTAAAGTATAACATAATGCTTAAGACACCAAAACGGGTTCCCGTCATAAATGGGCCTAATGACATCAAATAAAAATGTGGGACACATCATCATACCTCTCCTGTCCGTCCTTGGCTACGGTCCTCTTGTTTCGCCGAGCCATCTTACCCTTGTAGCTGGCCTTGCGGGCCGGACCCACCTTGATGGACGTGTTCTCAAAAGGCGTGGTGGTCACTGTCACCTTGTTCCCACTCTGTAAGACACAAATAATAACACAAAATACATTATATAATAATAATAATTAGACCGGGACGGGGTCTAATAATAACACTGTCCATGTGGACGGTCTGTATTTTATAACTGCGACAACATACGGCAATAATGCACTGATACTACTAGCTGTACTGTACTAGTAATGTGTACTGTATGTACGTATGGTTAGAAAAGGGGTGAGTTGTTCTGTTACCGTCGCCTCATACTATGTGTATGTTATTCCTTACCTTGAGAATGAGTTCTACGACTTCGGTGTGGACCAGGCCGTGGACAGACTCCCCGTTGACGTGCGTGATGAGGTCACCGGCACAAAGCCCTGCCTCCTGGGCGGGGCCTCCGTCCTCCACATGCTGTCATTCAACACCACACATACAGTAAATAGGGATTGAGCCCACTATCAGGCATTTTCTGTTATTTTGTAGAAAGACGGGACCAATATCTTTTACTAGGGCCTTCAAATACAGTACTTTTATAACAGACGAAATCAATACACTTTTAGACCGACATGTTTGTGCCAGCAGGGTGATTACATTTATTTCCTGATCGCCTCTTGTCTTTATTGTTTAAACATGACGTCTGGGCCACTATGCTCGATAACAGGCTTGATAAGCCCAAAGCTTATTGATAACGGGTACTCAATAAGCTTGTTATCAGATTTTTTTCAACTGTGTGTCAACACAGGAATGGAATGGGCTCTAACCATACACGCCATTTTGGAAAGAACTTGGGGCCCCTTCCCTACTTCATTCACAGGTGTTACAGATGATACTAATGTACAAATACGGGTCCAGTTGAGTCATCCATGTTCGATTTCATGTTGTTAAGCACTTTGTGACATCGTCTAAAAAGGCGATATATAAATAAAGTTTATTATTATTATTATTATTAAAGCCCTCTCACCCAAACAATGTGATGTACACTGTAGATGTCACTGTCTCCAAGGTAGACCCTGATGGCCCTGAGGGTGAATCCGTACTTCTTCCCAGAGCGATGGATGGTGATGGGGGAGCGCAGCACGCTGACGGAGGGGCAGAAGTCCCGGCTGGGGGACGAGTCCCGGGACGAGGGGTTGGAGGAAAGGGAGCGGGGGGACATGGGGCTCGCGAGCGGGGAGTATCCACCATGTTGCTCCACTGGAGAGACAGGGGAGATGGAGAGAAGACGTGGACAAAGAGAGGAAAGACATGACACAACAAATTAGTGAAATCACACTGATTGATTGATTGATTGATTGATTTAATACTTTATTAGACGGAAATGTGAAAACAGCAACAGAGTACACAGTCAAACATTTGGAGCAAAAGGATAGCACCAAAGTTATTACGATGTATTCAATTCACAAACATGACATGAACAATAACAGCAAAATTCAATGTCATCACAAAATATAAAACAATATCTTTGTCTTTACCACCACTACATGTACAGGTAATCACATGTCTATTTTCTTTTTTAAAGGAAGCCAGTGATATGCATTTTTTGAGGGAAGGGGTCAGGGCATTCCACACTTGGGTGGCAGTGCTGTAGAAGGATAATTTACCCATGTTTGTTTTATAAGTGCCAGATTGTTGTTCTCGCTCCTTCTAGTATTGTGGCTGTGGGTGTCGCTCACTATTTAGGTACATTTTTGTCAGGTATGTGGTAGCCTCGGAAACCCAGACGTTTTTATTTCCAGGGAGAAAAAAAAAAGTCTGGGGCCGAGTCCACTTCAATTCGGCATAGAGTAGCGCAACGCAAGCGTCGCTCACTCTCTGCTGATTTCTGATCGTCTGCACCATTGTTAAATTGACGCACACACACACACACACACACACACACACACACACACACACACACACACACACACACACACACACACACACACACACACACACACACACACACACACACACACACACACACACACACACACACACACACACACACACACACACACACACACACACACACACACACACACACTCCTCTCTCTCTCTGTCGCTCTAATTAGTTAGTCTCATGTCATGCAGCAGTGGGTAGTTTCTCCCGGCAGATCCTGCTGGGAGCTGCCTATGCCATAGAAAACATAGGTGAGTTCCAGTCTAGGTACATAATGTGGGCAACTGGGCATGAAGGCGTGTTGTACTATAGCGCCACATACAGTACCTGCTGGTATGCTGACCGACAGGGCGGTGGCGGAGGCCGACTTGATGACCTTGGCTCTGGAGTTACGCTTTTCCCCCTCCCCTCCCGAAAGCTGCTGGTGGCGCGCCCTCCGGAGGACCAGGTCGTTTGTGGCCCGTGATCCCATCATGGTGTCGTGCGGAGGTGCCACAACGTCATGACTGGCGCCTACCACAGGGCCCAGGGCCAACGTGGTGCAGGCTATGGCAGCTCCCACCGTGTCCCCTGCTCTAGGTGGCTTGTCTGTGGAGAAATAAAACACATTGAATCATTATAACCTGAGACGTTACAAATTACTCTTACCTGTGGCCTGCCTACTAGCTCAGCGGTAACAGTCTAATGAGCTATTAATAATGGCATGCTTTCTCACCTCCTCCAGTCCACTGCTTTCTCTCTCTTCCACTCTTTGTCACTTCCTTCTCTTATTACCACCTTTTCTCTCTCTCTCTCTCGTTTACTTTCTCTTTTCTGACTCCATCGTTTCCTTAACCACTCTATGTCACTAACACCCTTTCTCCCTTCCCTGCCAACCCCGACCCAGAGCCTTAGATATAGACAGAGTTACGCAAACTGCCTTCACTTCATGGGGCCAATCCAATGGCGGCTCTCCTACATCGACTTCCTTTATTCTTTAGATTGTTTTGTAGTAATAGTACAACATAAACTTACAGAGACTTTAGTTGTTACTGTACAAGAAATACTTTAAAACAGTTGTCATGTTGCACACATGCAATAGCTCTTATTTGCGCCGCCCTCGTTGAAAGCAATGTATTTCAAACTCCAGCTTGTCTCAGTTCAGGCTGCATGAACAGCGCTCGAGTGCGGTTTCTGCCCCCTCAATATTGTAACTCTTCTATTAGATGGCTCTCCCCCGACCAACCCCAACCCCATGCCAACCCCACCGACCCCATCTTCCTCTCCTCCTTCGCTCACCGACTCCGTTGGCCTCTTTCAGACTGATCCTCTGCTCCAGCAGGCTGGGCGAGGGGACGTTGAACCCGTCCAGGGACGTCCCGCGGGCCTTCACCGGGGTCTGCCGAGACAGCGGGTCCGGGTCTCCCTCCGGGGGCGAGGCGAACCGATGTGTGTCCATCAGGGCGGAGAATCTGCGTCGAGCCCCGAGGGGCGGGCTGGAGTCCCCTTCCGTGTAGAGGGACTCTGAGCACGACAGACGCTTCCTACAAGAGAGGGACGACGTAGACACAGCCATATACGCAAAACAAAAGTCATTTATCAAATTATATCATCCTGATGATATCTAAAAACACAGTATTATATATTTTCTAATCCACTAAAGAAGAACTGCTATTACCTGTCATCATAGTAATGAAAGGTTACTGGTGATGAATAACAATTGTGGGCATGATAACTGGAATATAGCATAGTGGCTATTTGCATTTTGCAAAATGCAACACAAAATGCACGACAATACCCAACACAAAGAAATACTGAACCAAAAAACTTAAACAAAAACATAAAAAAGGAAGCAATATAAAACCCGAAGAGAGGAGTTATGGCCATGTACATGTACAGTACAAGTCCAGGAAGGAAGTGAGACCAATGTATGTCTCACACATGAAAACCCCAGGAAAGTGTTTCTCGTGTGCTAAACATCATTAAAATAAGATCTGGTTGCAAAAAGGGTGAAGTGACCCTTAAAAAATTATTACAAAAATCGTAAAACTCGACCAGTAAATGAGTAAAGAAAATGTGCATTTACTTTTTCCCTTTACTTTTGTTTTAATAAAGGAACAATAACAGTTTTGTACTGTACTTTGTCTGTTTAATCTCTTTCTCTGGGCAGCGCATTTTGCAAGTTCCGGTTGCTGTTGTATCTGTTTCTGCTTTATTATGCTGGTATGACAGACGAAGAATAGAAGGCAGTGTGGGTGGGTGGGTGCGAGGCCTGAGTCATAAACACAGGGTACATCATTATATGTTCATCTTTGTGGTCACCAAGGAAGGACCCAATCTGCACTCTGCAATGAACTGTCTGCATTCCTTATGTGCAGCGGACACACTATACAAACCTGTCAAACACTAGCTACAGTATACCTACAGTAGGCATGCTTATTTAGGTTTGGGGATAAGAAAGTATTTTATTTCTCATTAATAATCCATATTATTAATTTATGAGGAATCACCGAGAACAGACGTCTGCAGACGCTTTCTACAAGGGAAAACCATCATTGCTTTAGTTTAGTATCATGAGAACCGGTTGCAGGTGGTCCCAGGCCATGCATTCAGATTTTTTTTTTTAAATATATGTTTCTTTGTTATTTATAAAATTTACTTTCATTTGCTACTCTTGTTTCTTGTTTGCATGTGAATAATAATATTTTGAGAGAGGACTTGGGGTGTCCTGTTTGGTCTACGGAAAAAATATTTTTGTAAATAATTTAGTTGATGCATTCAAATGTAACAAAAATGTTGTGCTTCTTGCCAAATGATATCCCTGCTATTTAAAAACTAGATTTTTTTAGTGAGTAACAAGGATGACAACAATTAATCTTAACCCATGGAATGGTGTATTATGGCATTATGTATAGTACAGTTTAAGTAACATTGTTCTATCTACTTTACATTCAAAGCTCCTACAGTTACTAATGAAATTATTTTCCTGAAACTAAAGCACGCTCCTGTAAAATCCTAATTTCCATAATCCATTATCCATGAGAACCAGTGTTTCCAGTGTTTCCCAAAAGGAGAATACTAAAGAGACACATCATCATGTAAGCTAATACAGTACCTCTCCTCCTACTAATCATAATCGGCCTTTACTCACTGGATTTGACTAATAATATACTCTCACATCATCATTGTCGGGGGGAAACCACCCAACTCCATTTATTTTCTATTTTTCATTTCCTGTAAAAATGTACATTTTGGGGTTAGCTGGTTTCACCCCAACAGCAGAGATACCATATACATATTCTATAATGGTGTGTGACTGGCTTGACTCACAGTGAGAAATATCACTCATCAGCTTATTTCTAGAGGTGAGATTCTGTAGGAAAACCATTATGGTAACTCTTCTAAACACTCTGCTGCACATAATTATCTTTAACGCACGCACGCACACACGCCAATGACACCATACCCTTTCAACACATAATAACAGCACTCACATTTCAGGTGAGCCAGTCCTCCAGCTCTTATCTCTCATGCCGAGGCTTCCCAGACTCTCCCTCTTGGTCATCTTGTCCTCCCTGCTGGATCCTTTGTGTTCCCTTCGGTTCACAGAGGACGGAGCTTTCTGTTCCAGCTGAGACAACTGCTCCATACTGCTGTACACCTACAAGGGGAGACAGAGAGGGGGACACAGACACAAACAAAGATGGTCATTTTAGCTGGGACTCGGGACCCATTTTTCGGCAAATATAGATTTGGTGTAGAGGTATAGACCCTGGTGAATAATAAAGTAGGCGTTTACGTGGTTAAAAAGTGAAAATATACCACGCTGAAATGTCAACACCTTTGCATATTTCATCTGGAGGTGGAAGGTTGGATTGGAGGTAAAGAGGGTAGCTATTGTTGAGAAGGTTGCTAGTTCTAGTAGATTCTAACAGCAATGCATAATTCAGTTGAGTACTGTGGGGTGGCCAGATACCACCCAACAGTATACTACTCATTAACACATTGACGCCTCCAGACATCAGAACCATGTTTTCATTGATGTTTACGTTAGATTGTGATCTTCGCCAACGTATGAATGGTTCTAAGTTGCTAGGCAACTGACACAACAGGAAATGAACCAGAGTGAAACATTTGCCTGCTGATCCATAACCAAAGCACCGACGATCACGGGCACAAAAGTATTTTCCCGGGTGAAAGAAAAGACGATCGTCTGTCACAACACACAGCGTTTTCCTACATACGATTCACATCTCGGGTTCCGGTGGACCTTCAAAATAAGGGTTTCACTGAAAAACACTGGTGGTTTTGGAAGAATCAATTAATTAATAATACATATCTGTGGCGTGGCGTGGCGTGGCGTGGCGTGGCGTGGCGTGGCGTGCAGCCAAGTATACATCAGGCATAGCATTGTCAAAGTGCCCTTGACTAAGGTACTGAAACTGAAACACAAGACTACCCAAGAGGACCTGCATTGCAGGCAATCCTGCAGGATCACTTCTGATGAAATGCATATGTAGCAAACCGTTGACAAAACAAAGTAATAAATAATAAATAAATTATTAAAGGAAGAGAGAAACCCTGTGCATCTACTTATTTTACAGTATATGATATATGTGGACATTGACAATCTTAAATAAATAGGATCGACATGATGATGTATAAAAATCACACCCGTGTGAACCGAGTGTTGCAGGCTGCTCAACAACACCGCTGGCTGGCTGCAGTTTATATAGTGCTCAGTGTGAATGGCCCTTTTAGGCTACTCAACAGTGCCACTTTAGGTCACCCAGCGGTATTGCAACTGTTCATACCCCAAACATACAGACAGACAGATAGGCCGACAGACAGACAGACGAAACAACAAACAAGGTCCATGGATTTTGGCCATACGAGGCACGAGTTATGCCCGTTCAAAGTATAATACAGTATAATAAACACAGAGACAGTGTTTTTTCTGTTGATCTGCTGGCTCACATTATGATTGCAGTGAACTCACAGCTATGTTGTACCATTAAAGTGTTGCTATATCCGTGTTTGTTTATACCGGCTATAAACCACACTTTTAATAACGCAAGTGCAAAGCCTAATTACTAATCTGAGTGATCAACTAATCTTAATGAGGTTGATTAGGTAGCTTATCTGTTTGTGTTCATTTATTTTAAATAGCTGTTGTTTGATGTCTTTGCTTTGATCTTGTTGCCGTCTATAGCGTGTCCAGTCCATTGTATTTTTCGGGCTGTAACTACTTTTCCTCTACTGTAGGTCTCGACTGCCTTATCTCACTTTTTATGAACTCCAAATATTGTTCTATCTCTTTTGTTTATTTTGACACACAGCCGATATACACCACATACAACTGGTCAACACGGTGGGAGACTTGGTTTGCTCCAGTGGGCGTATTATTAAGATAAAGGAGGAAATCAAAGGGAGGAAACTTAACTCTGCCTAGATGCTGAGAGACAATGATGACTTATTTATTAGAAATTTCACTAGAGGACAAAGCCCCTTGCGATGCAGAAACTTGTTTTCAGGGCGGTCCTCAATTATGATGATAATCATGAGGAGGAGGAGGACCACCACATCTACGCTGGCTGAGGAGATGAGCCCCAGCAACCACTGGATGGTCACCCTGCAAAAGGTCTTCTACCCCACCCTGGCTACCGTGGGGATCCCCTGTGAGTAGGGGTGTGTGTGTGTGTGTGTGTGTGTGTGTGTGTGTGTGTGTGTGTGTGTGTTACGTGTGTGTGTGTGTGTGTGTGTGTGTGTGTGTGTGTGTGTGTGTGTGTGAATACACCTGTAGTCCGGTAGACTCAGTATGATTGGGGTGTCATTGTTGTTTTTTATTTGCTGTGCTTGTAAAGTATGTGTGTTTTGAAAAGTAGTGGCTAGCATACATACATAAATAAACCAAATAAATAAATCCGCCCTCTGGTGTGCCAGGAAGCGAAGCGTTTGTTTGATCCGCACCAGAATTCCAATGAGCCTTCACACGAAGCGCACTTTCCGACAATTTGCAGCAGGATTCATTTTTTTAAAGATTTGTTTATGGCTTTTTGTGACTTTATTGATAGTTACAGTGAAGACAGACAGGAAAGAGGGAGAGAGAGAAGGGGAGAGACATGCAGCAAAGGTTGACTCGAACACACGACACGCTGTCAGGCAAGAGCCTATATGTGGCATGAGCCTGGACCACTTGGCCAGTGGCCCCCAGCAGGATTCCTTTTAATCGCAGTGAAACATCCTGATGTGAATCCGAGCTAAGTCTATGCCGTTGCCACCCTCCTTTTTCAATGCCAACATGGCCGACGTGTGAATAATGGTCTATAGACCTTTAAACAAATCCTTTTCTCCAGCCAACGTGGTGACCTTCCTGGTCATCTGGAGGAGGACCTGCACGCTCTCCAGGTCCAGCAGGTTGTACCTGATGGCCATGGCCGTGGCCGATACCACCATGCTGGTCTCCATCGTCGTGCTGGAGTTCTCCCTCAAGTTCCTCCAGGCGGAGCCCTTCTGGAGCCACGCCCCCTGGTGCAGCCTCCGGGACGTGGCCAACTACGGAGCCGCCAACGCCTCCACCTGGCTGGTGGTGGCGTTTACAGGTATATACCGTAAGGCCTGCTGCTATACTCAAACACCTCCACCAGGCTGGTGGTGGCGTTTACAGGTATATACCGTAAGGCCTGCTGCTATACTCAAACACCTCCACCAGGCTGGTGGTGGCGTTTACAGGTATATACCGTAAGGCCTGCTGCTATACTCAAACACCTCCACCAGGCTGGTGGTGGCGTTTACAGGTATATACCGTAAGGCCTGCCTGCTGCTATACTCAACGCCTCCACCTGGCCGGTGGTGGCGTTTACAGGTATTACGCCATAAGGCCTACTGCTATACTCAACACCTCCACCTGGCCGGTGGTGGCGTTTACAGGTATTACGCCATAAGGCCTACTGCTATACTCATCCGTCTTCTTCTTAGAGGTTATTCTATTTAATCGGGAAGCGGTTAAAAAAAAAATCTTTTGAAATTACTTACAAATCAGCTGGATTTTTTTTTATCCATCCATCTGCAAACGCTTATCCGGAGTCGGGTCTCTATAGTCTACAACATTCACGTCCGTGGTCCCCTGACGCACACCAAATGTTGTCGTCCAAATCGAGAAAATGCGTTAGTAGAGCGTTCTTATAGAGGGATAGACAGTAGGCTGACAGGAAATGTGGAGAGAGATGTGGGGGGTGACATGCAGTAAAGGCCATCGGGATCGGGACTTGAACCCACAGCACACTGGATTACCAGCCAAGGTGCCTGGACCGCTGAGCCACGGCCCAGCGCTCTCTAGTTTATACCTGTATAACTCCATGGTTGCACCCCATGTGTGTGTTTAACAGCAGAGCGTTTCGTGGCCATCCACAACTGGAGGATGAAGAGCAGGGTGTGCACGGCCAGATGTGCGGCGCGGACCATCGCTGCGGTCTTCCTGCTGAGCGTCTTGTTGGCCGTCCCTCATTACTGGGCCAACGTCTCCGTGGTCGTCAACAACCGGAGCAGCTGCGTGTACGCCCAGGACGGACCCTACGACCGTTTCATCCATGGCCTGGTGTGGGCCCAGACCGTACAGGCCTACATCCTACCCTTCACCATCATCCTCCTGCTCAACAGGTAAATAAAATTGTGCCCAAATTTGACTGAGGGACTTTTTGAATTTTCGTCATATGAAAGCAGGGAATCATAGCTTCAAATTGACATATTAGTTCAGTTTGACCCACCAGTTTTGGAGATATGGCTTATAGAGTAATGTCTTGCAGAAAACATCGAGTTGAGAAAACTTCAAGGTTCACTTCTGCGGTTTCTAACCGAGCTACATGTTTAAGCATTTATTTCATATTTACGTCGATTTCTGCTCTGATATTTATTTCAGACATGCTCTAGTACAGTATGTGAAGAGTCTGCCTGTGCAATTAACTCATTGTGGATAAAATATAAATAAATTCAGTTTTACTCCTCTGGTGAAAAGCTGGAGGTTGCTGCATGGCAGGCTCTCAGTCAAATCTGGTCACTACTGTAGGCCAGTGGTTCCCAAACCTTTTCATGTCAAGGACCCCCAAATTGACACTAATTAGCCCACGGACCCCCGTTTGAAAACATATGTCAAGGACCCCCATGAGAGGGATTTGGGATTTGTGGATGGTGACATCACTGTCCACAGGCAGATCAGAGCACTTGTTTGACCGTAATGATTAAAAAAAAAACAGAACACAAAATCCACTGAATGTCCAAATGTTTTTTGGGTGCAATCAAGGTCAGAAAATCTACAACAAAAAGAAAGAAAATTTACATTTTTTTCATGTCACCAGACCTTTGAAGTTACAATGTGTTTGTGTAGGAAGGGGGCATGTCTGATAAAAATTAATATCTTAATAGTTTGTAGTTCTTTGTTCTGTACCTATACATACAATTGTATAGTACAAAACACTGAAGTCCTTAAACCAGAAACCTAACGCTAACCCTAAACCCTAAGCTACCAAAAAGTTGAGGTGGTTTCAACTTCAGCTACAAAGATACAAAGCTACAACTTTTACATTATGCCAGTGTGAACGCAGTTAATCATGAAGTAAAGTGCCATGGCGCCCCCGTGTGGACAGGCTGACCCTACGGCAGATCTCTCTCAGCAACAACCGAGTGCAGCCTGCGCGGAGCACCGCCTCCAGAGGTCACAGGGTCATCATCACGCCTCTACTGCGCTCCAGGAAGAGGAAGTCCGCGCTCCTCCTGGTCACCGTGTCCATGACCTTCGTGCTGCTGTCGGTGACCCGCGCGGTCACGCAGATCGTGCTGCGCACCGCCGCGACCGTGGGGCCGCACGACAGCGCCCCGGACCGCTACGACTATGCCATGCCGATCAACGTGGCGGCGGACGTGGGCAGCATGCTGAGCCTGAGCAACGCGGCGGTCAACATGCTGCTGTACGTCTGCACGCAGAGCCGCTTCCGACAGGAGCTGGCGGCGTGCGCCACACAAGTGTTCCACTGTCGCCGCCCCCTGGTGGCCTGCCTGAGACAAGTGTTCTGCTGTCCCTGCCCCCTGGTGGCCTGCCTGAGACGAGTGTTCTGCTGTCCCTGCCCCCTGCTGGCCTGCCTGAGACGAGTGTTCTGCTGTCCCTGCCCCCTGGTGGCCTGCCTGAGACGAGTGTTCTGCTGTCCCTGCCCCCTGGTGGCCTGCTGTTCTGCTTAGCTTAACCACACAGAGAATGTTAGAGAGGCAGGAGATGAAATTCCCTTCTTGAAAATAGCTGATATACAAGCTCTCAAAGGGTCGCACTGTGGTGCGTTGAGAGCTTGTAGATCAGCGATTTTCGTAAGACGTACAACATGGATTTCTACACATGGGACACATCCTTCAAACGTAAAATGCTGCGTTCAAGTTCGGAAAAAGGCAATCATCCTGAATGCTGCCTTACTGTATATATGGCATGCAGAAAGGGGGGGGGGCATTTCTATCACCATAGTAAATGCTGTGTTTGTGGTCTGGAGAGAACACGCAGGTACAGACAGGTAAAAGGGCAGGGGCTGAAGCCCCCTTTTGAAGTCTATGTGTGCACGTGCCTTCAGTGTTACGGTCACCAGCTGGTGGCCGTAAAATGAAACCAAATGGACCAGTACGGGTCCACACTCTCAAGAGTAATTTTTTGTTGTTGAACATCTGCATTGCTTAATTTACAAGAGGTCTACACAAATAGAGAATGTATAAGAATTGTCATTTTGATCAACGTTTGACTGTTATCTCTCCTAATGGTACCAACATCAATACAGCATGGAATTGTGGACAAAATCTTATCATCAAGGTGGTGACTAAATGCTGAATAAATAATGGACCTTGATATGGAAAAGGTTGAAAACCACTGTTCTATAGACAATACAATACATAAGAACTTTCTCCCTCAATGCGTATGGTCCTGTGTCTGCCCTGGTCTTGTTGTGATAATGTCCATCTGTGCCTAATGTTTTACAGCGGTGACCTAGATTGATGTATGCATTTACCTTGCTTACTGCAAGTCGCTCTGGAGAAAGAGTGTCTGCTAAATGCCTAAATTGAAAATCCTAAATGATAGTGATGCCCTCATAGCGGTCATAATAAGCACTTTATGGCTTTTACTCAATAAAACGTTGATTTTAGGGTGTTTGTTTTGCTCGCTTGGTAACTCCACTACGGTAGGGCACTGGCATCGTGTCAACCATTCATAACAGACATAACAGCCATGTTTGATCAGGTAGATTGCATTTAGATTACATACTGTAACAGCCATCCATGTTTGAACGGGTAGGTATCATTTCATTATTAATTTCCTACAAGTGCTTTTCCAGACAGAGCAAACAACGAGGGCAATAACTGTCTTAAAGACACAAATATATGTGTTACACAGAACTGTATCACAGTAATAAGAATAAGAATAACAATAATGGTTTGCATTTTATAGCGCTTTTCTATGCACAGAGTGCTTACTCAAAGCGCTTACAGTGGTTTATTCATTCATACATTGGGAGGTGAAGCGGAAAACGGTCAACGCCAGCGTTGTCTTGCACAAGTGGTGTAGGGTTTGGGACGACGCGTCAAAGTGTCCCTGAGCAAGACACTTAACCCATTTAGACCGGACGAGGACCATTCTACAAATGTCTTCCAAATCCTGAGTTTTCTGAAAAAGTTTTCTGAATGTTTCAATTATCTTCTATTATATTCAAAGGTCATTTCAAATTTCAGGACAATCCTCACAATCCACCCATTCAATTTTGAGATAGTATGTGTGCGAGTGGACATTCTGGCCTAAAAGTGGTGCTAGAGGAAATGCCATGGAGGTCGTCATGCTCTCTTCTCAGTGTGTGTGACTTTAGTAGTTCACACACAAAGTTCCCACACTAGCGTTCCTAAACAATTAACACAATTTATAAAATGATGATGTTTTAGTAATATTGTTCCTGCTGTGTTGTTTTCTACATACTGTATGGTCAACAATCTGAGGAAATCAAATCACAGACTGAGGCTTTAACCTTTGCTTTTAGGAAATATCCGAGACTGTTAAGATTTTATGGAAGATGCTTCTGAACATATTGCTAGTTTGACCACTTCAGGTGCTCCAATCATTAAAGAAAACAATGAGAGCTCACAGATAAAAAAAAAGTAGGATTAATTCTCAAAACGAAAAGGAAAAAAAATATGAAAATTCCTAGTTTCTTATTTATTTTACCAAGGCTTTACTTCCTTCCTACTGTCAAAACAACCTGACATGTGTTGTGAAGACTGCTTTGCCCTTTACTCATAAGGCGAAGAAGGCAAACCATTACCAAATAAAAACGGCATAGACAACAGGTTGCCAACGTGATGAAAAAGCAGAGAGGCGAAAGGGCAAGAGTGACGTACTGTATACACAACAAAGAAGAGGGTGTCAGGAAGACAAAATGACTGACCTTACTGAAGCGAGGAGAACAGGAGGAGAACTGTCTGATCTCCACTGGCTCGTCGTCGTTCGTGTCGTCCTCGTCGTACACGTTGATGTGGCGGTAACGCTCCGAACGGGCTGCCAGACAGACAGACAGACAGACAGACAGACAGACAGACAGACAGACAGACAGACAGACAGACAGACAGACAGTATTAAACACTATTGAAAGTGAGGGACACTCCGTGAAACAAACATTTAAAATGTCCATAGACTTGACTACGACATGATGTCACGTTTAGTCCTCTAAACAGTCCATAGACTAGGCTGCCATATGACGTAATTTCCGAAAGCCAGACATTGGACGGCACAATGTTGAACGAAATGTACGTTGTCTGACTCCGCGCACACACACACACACACACACACACACACACACACACACACACACACACTGTGCCTGCAGGAGTGAACCCCCTCGAAAACAAGATGATGCATCTCAAGGGGCTTATCCTCTAAAGATATTTCAAATAAAAACACGCACGCACGCACGCACGCACGCACGCACGCACGCACGCACGTCACTGTCACTTACTGTCAAAGTAGCTGGTGTCCTCTTCTGACTCCAGGTGCGGAATGAACTCTGCTTTCTGTCTCAGCAGGCTGTTCCAGTCCAAGTCGCTGAAGAACGGATGCTGCTTCACCTCGAACGCTCCCCCTGGTAACATTTAAAACACACGGTTTCAATGTCTCATACTGTGTATATTATGCTATGATAATTACCCATCTGGGCAAAGCAAATACATTAATACATTTTCATGAATGAATAGTGGCTGTGCCATTCGTCCCTGGAGCTACTATGATTTAATTCTCCCTGAGTTTTCTCTCCTAGGCTATACATTATGCCCCTCTATGCTTTCCCACTGATCTGTCTCAATAAAGAAAAATATATTCTATATATATATTCTATAATATTCCCTATTTTCTGGTCATATCATAATGGGTGAACGTTCGGTGAAAATAGGAAAACATTGGGTGAATTGCAGACCTCTGTACAAGCTCACAATGCATCATGAGTGACGCAATGCATTGTGAGCTTGGGGCGCCAATGGCTGAGTAGTTAAGGCATGTACTACATGTACTGTAGGCTCAGAAGCCTGACAGCGAGTCCCCGGGCAACAGAGTATAGGCTGTAAGCAGTGCTGTAGCCTAGGTTCTTTTCAGACAGTATACCATAATTACTCCCTGCGTGACATGCGAAATGATTAGCAGACGGTATACGCTTTTCCCCCCTAAAACTTCGCCACGGCATACTATACGTATATAGCTAATAGCTTATAACGGCGGACTACACTACACAACTGGGTGTACTGCAAGTGGTTAAAATGAACACAAGTGGGGCGCTCGGGGTGGCGCAGTGGTAAAGTGCCTGCCCACCACTGCGAAGGCTGGGGGTTCGAATCCACCGACCACGGTGCATCCGGCTTTCTCGAACGTTTTTGTGAGCACAATTGGCCCATGTTCGGGGGAGGGAAGCCGGGACGAGAGGGTGATATTTGTCACTGCAGGTGGTGGTACTCCTACGGGCTGGGGGGCAGCACCTGTCAGCAGGGAGTGTCGGGCGGAGTTGGAGCAGGACGGAGGCTCTGTCATTCCGGCGGGGGCTCCTCCTCACTGGCAGGTGAATCAATAGCATACAACATGCAGAAAACACAAAATGTGTGGGGGCAGTAAAATGGGACATTGCTGCCACCTGTGTTTCCAGAGAGTAGTACTGTACCTGTGCCCAGCCTCATGAGCGGGTTGGTCTGTGTCTGCGTCTCGTACTGTACCTGTGCCCAGCCTCATGAGACTGTGTCTGTGTTTCCAGAGAGTAGTACTGTACCTGTGCCCAGTACTGTACTGTAGTAGTACTGTACCTGTGCCCAGCCTCATGAGCGGGTTGGTCTGCAGTAAAGTGGAAATAAGGGCCTGAGCATCTGCAGGCAGCGCATCGTCTCCATCTGGCCAAACGATGTCGTCTGGTGAATATAGAAGAAAAGAGGGCAGAGGATCAGAGTGAAAAGGATGAAGCCCTTCTCAGTTCAATGTATAGAGCAGTGCAGTGGTTCTCAATGTAATGTAGGGGTCCAGGGACCCCCAGGACTCGGAGTCCTTGAGAGCAGTGGCGTGCAACGGACATTTAGAGGGGCAGGTGCTCTTGTGCAGCACGTGGAACCGGCCGGTTGCCTTAATAGTGTGAAATTTATAGATTTTGGGGCATAAATAATATATTAGAAGTTTTTTTTCAAGAATTGATCGATGATCATGTCACCATGGTCCACATACTGTACACTGTACAAAAAATAAGAAAAATCCCAATTTTTTCAAAAGGGCAGGTGGTGGGTGCTCTAGCACCCCCTAGTGTCTATCTGTGCACGCCACTGCTTGAGAGGGTAGGGTGTCCTGTCCACAGCTAAATTATTGATAACAATTTGACCAAATGGACCCGACTTTGCCCCTCTCTTGTAATCAATATAGAAGCAATACAACTACGTATGAAGTATGGCTCATGAATACAAATAAAATAAAATAAACTGAAACAAGATACAACATGTACATATACACACGTAAAACTAACACAACAAAGGATGAAGAAAAAGCAAACACACCAATGATGTCACCTAAGGACAGCCTAAATCTTAAGATTATCAGCAATGCTAGACCATACGTTAACATTTTCCTCACTCGCTCCATGTAATCTCGCCGTTGACATTTCCAGATATACTATATCTAAAAAGGTTAGAGCCCATTGGTGAAATGTTAAAGTATGAGGAGGTTTCCACCGCATAGCAACCATCTTCTTTGCTGATAATAAAGTAAAGTTCCACGCAACCGATTTTTTTACTGAATTCTGATGATAATGTATACATGAACTCCTGTTAGTGGCGGGAACAAAATATATATATACAGGGCGCTGCGCCGAGTCGAAAAATATTCCACTGCCTCGATGCAAAACAACAACACAGAACAGCGCGAGATAGCTGCGGAGAACATGGTCAATTGATCTGAGTGTACAAAGTGTCTCCCCGTTAACACTGTTCTTTTTAGGACCTTTTAACAATGTATTATCATTCTAAATGATGTACATGTATTATTGAGTTGATCTCCTAACCTGTGATGACCTGTCCAAACAGTTCTTCTGGAGTGTCACCGAAAAAGGGCACGCAGCCCACCAAGAACTCGTAGAGGATGATGCCCATGGCCCACCAGTCCACAGGCTTCCCGTAGCCCTGACGAAGGATCACCTCCGGGGCAATGTACTCCGGAGTGCCACACACCTACAGAGTGTTGGACAAAGTAGGAAAGAAGATCTGCTATATCACTACAGTATAGGCATGTCAATGTATAAATATGGGTAGTGTAAAAGTAACTCCTTAAAACCACTTGAACCACGGCATCTCTATTGTGGAGCTAACATTTGAGATATTCAGTGTTGAGCGAAAACAGTGGTCAGTGGCATCATTTCAGCAAAAGCTATGGTATGGCAAGTTCACAACGCGCAGCGTGCATGCATGCGTGCGTTAGGGGGTGTGGTAATTTGCCTCTTTATAGGCCTATTTTCCTCCATTTCTATGGTTATTTGCCTCTTTTTGGCATAATTATTTTCCTCCATTTTTCCCTTCATTTTAATTATTTTTCCCCTCCTGGAGCCAAGGTATGGCAGCTTGCCATACCTTGCCATACCCAGTTGACGGTCCTCGTACATACAATAGCCGTTGTGAATCTGGTCAACTAAGTATAGGGTTTAAGAACTGATTACAAAGGCGAAGCATATCAATATGAATTATTCAACTGGGTTGAATAATGGGTTTTTAGAGTTTCTGAATTTGCAATGAACACTTCTCCATTAAGGCTCATGCCTTATGCCTACATTTCATTCACAAATAATGCAGGGTCCCATGATGATTATTCCCATAATCAGAAATTCAGCTCACTGATTATCATCACTGAAGTGCTGTGAGTGCGACGTGCGTGTGCGTGCCTGCTGGCTGCTGGTGTGGCTACATCGTCTGAATGAGAAATACTTCCCAAATCAAACATTCATTTCACATGATGATGAAAGCAAAGCCATGGACTGTTTCAACCGCAGATGTGAGCGGATTTACAAACAAGCCAAACAGACGCTGCTGGATGGCAGAGGGGACACATGTGTTGACCTGTTTAATTATGACTAGATTAATTTTGGTGCGTACATCCTAAAGTGTGATTGCAAAATGGGAGTGTGTGTGAGGGGCGTAATGAACATTATAACGATTTACTAATCCATTACAGGAAACATTATGATACTGTATTTTCATAATCTATGTAAACCGCATGCACCCTAGTATCCCTACTATAACCGATTATGTCATAATAGGCGCAGATCCTGCGAAAATAGACAACAAAGACATTTGGTGTGGAGAGGAAAAAGGGGTGTTCCACAATCCACAAATTTGTGGCATATACTATAGGAGCAAACCCTTGTTTGAGCAGAATCTGGGTTGAACGTGATTAGTGGAACTCACTCTGGTGTTGTTGTGATCGTTACCTGTTTGTCCAGGAATTCCCTGGCATCTTTCTCTATGTGTCCCTCATACAGGTTGGTGGTGAGACTCATAAGGCCCATCTTAGACAGGCCAAAATCTGTCAGCTTGATGTGCCCCATGGAGGTGATCAGTAGACTGGATAGAAGACAGACACAACAGTTACACACGTTACCAAGGCCTCATCATCATCATCATTTTTCGACCGCGGTCGAGATAGTGGATTTCACAATATCACGCCAGACTTCCCGGTCCTTCATTGCCATCCCCAGTTCCTGCTTAATGATGCCTGTGTCCCTAGCGATGACATCAGGGAACGACAGTTTTCTACCTCTGGTCTGCTTTGAGGCAGGACAGCTCTGTAGCAGTGGCCGGCGAACTGTGTTCTTCTGGATCGGACTAGTGAAGAAACACGGGGAAGGTTGCTGTATATTAGATTAGTCGATGGGTGGCTCTTCCAAGACAGATTTTGCGCTCTCATTAGAAGGCGGGTGTAAGTGCCATCCAACCGTTTCTTTGAAAGTGTCCATGTCTCGGAGCCATAGAGCAGAATCGGCTCAACGGTCGTCCTAAATATTTTTACTTTTAACATCTTACTAAGCTGGGTTGACCAGATCGTATGCATGTCATTGCAGGCTGAGTTTGAAAGTCCTTTTGGGAAGAAGATATATATGAACCCAAATACTTGTAGTCATCAACCTTTTTTTTGATGGGGGTGGAGGGGCAGAACACCACCAGCAATCAGCAATCAAACACAAATGTTTGGTCAAACCATGTGACTCCCATTGGAAAAGCATTGTGGTGGCCCAAAAAAACAAAAAAATGATTTGCTTGATTGGTGTTTGATACGTGTGAATGAGGCCCAACATACCATTCCTAAACCAACATCATTATGCTGGTGCACTTTAACTCATTTAGACCTATAAGGCCTTAAAACCTACGGCAGTTTTATGAAAGACACCCTAAAACCTGAGCTCTTGTAACCGGAAATATGGAATACGTTAAAGTACTGAAAAAGACTACAAAACTACAAGGAGACGTGCACTCATTCAGAGATGAAGTAATGCTACAAATGGGTCCCGACCCACTGTTTGGGAAACAGTCAGGGCCGGATCTACCATATGGGCATTTTGGGCACGTGCCAAGGGGCCCTTGGGCACCAGGGGCCCCTCAAAAAAATAAAAAATAAAAAAATATATATATACTGTATATACCTTTTTAGTTCCACAGAAAATGTCCCTGCTAATCCGCATTAAATAAATGGTGTCTAAAAAGATTAGTGTTTTATTGTTGGTGAGAAGGACAGCTGCAAGTGCAATTGTGTGTAAAGCAGCAACAATGCGCTAGATTGGCTGTCACTCTGGGGGGATCTGTCTAATTATTCTCTTAACCACACCATTTCAATATTTATTTTATTTTCCATTTTTAATTCAAAAATAGGGAAAGTAGCAGATCTATAAGCTCACAAAGCAGATTTTCACAATTTGTCATACGAATAAGTATATGTGGTTGGTTATGCTCATCGAACCCAGAGTGATACCACCAGTAAGACACCCTGAGAGCGAGAGGCGACCTTGCCCTAAAGGGCGGTGGAGACTTGATAGCAAATAATACGTACTTGTCAGGTTTGAGGTCTCTGTGGACGATGCCATAGTTGTGCAGGTACTCCAAAGCTAGAACAGTTTCAGCAAAGTACATTCTTGTGAGCTCCACAGGTAGCGCCCCAATGTTCTTCAATAGAGTGGCACAATCACCTCCTGAGAGAAGAGAAAATGAAAGAACATTACACTGGTCTTTTGCCAAGTCAGAGCCTTAGGTTATTTGAGTTGCTTTCAGGAGACTGGGCAGCAAGCATCCTTCTGTGCGACATTATTTGATAGCAGGAATACACAGTACATCCTGAATGTAACTCTCAGAGTTCAAATAAACAGTGGTGAAACATGTGAGTACGTTTTTGTTTATGCAAATGAACAGTGAGCTTTACTGTGTAAAGAAAGAACAGATGGATTGCAGTACAGAAAGACTGGACTGGACTGTCACAACGCTGCTACAGTATAATGAATGATAGGTGATGATGTGACGCACATTTACATCGACATCAAGCACACCTGGCCCTCCCATGAGTTAACGCTGCAGCAATCCCAAACTTATTTTGTGGGTAAATCATTACTTTAATCATTCTGTATGTGTGTTTATAGAACTACCATGTGTGCAGTGGTTGGAGGTGCATGGTCTCCCATGCTCTTCCATTGATGAAAGTGACCTATAAACTATGACCAACGACAAAAAACTCCCATACCTATTATAACAATGTGCAAACACAGCAGCAAGATTTGTGAACAGTTGCGATAAAAGAAGGTTAGCTAATGAAATACAACGACCCTAAGGACTACTACACAATGCTGTACCCCCTCCAACTGTATACTTTCCCCATTTTCAACAGTTTTTTTTATATTTTGACACTGTCTTTGGCAATGCAAATGACAAATCTAGACCTCAATATCTATGCCCAAGCGACATAGATATTTTGTTTAATGCGCAGGAAACCTGGGCTCAAATCTTACAGATTGCAGTTAAAAAGAATTTCAGGGCATTTGTGAATGTTTATTCCAGTTTGTTCCTCAGTGACTGGCTGCTCCTATACCCCCCACACGTCTGTTTGTTCTGGCCTGTTATCCTCAGTGACTGGCTGCTCCTATACCCCCCAGGGCCCCCACACGTCTGGCGGTGTCATCATGAATGACTGAGTCACATACGTTACAAACGGCACCCTTCATGCCTGAGTGCGTCTTTAAGCTATACTGTAGCAGCTAATAGCAGAGTTGCGGCTGCAGTTTGGAGTCATGTAGCTACATGGAACTGCCCTGGAGGAAATAGAGTTCAACCAGAGAAGGATGTGGATGAAACAACTGAGCTTATTTCGGCCATGAAATACTATGACCACAGGAGGTTTGACTTCCTACACTGACTTTCTCAGTGAAATAGGAGTTGTTCAAACTGTCACCTTCTGAAGATCAAAGATAGTCTGAGCAATTGCTCTCCCTATATTTCACCTTATTGATTTCATTCATGTATCTGATACTCTGACATCCATCATACTGAGGGTAAAACAAGGACAAGGATATTTAAGACACTTCAAAAAGCACAAAAGTAGAATCTGCATAGAATCCCTAACATTTTCGCCCTCTGGTGGCGGCGGGTGGTGTCACACCGTGACACACAGACAGACCGACATGTTCTGCCTGGCTTCCATAGTAAGGGCTCAATGAATTCGCAATCATATGATTTCATTTGAGCCCTTATTTAACCATGCAGGCAGATCAAGAAGAACTAATTTGTACAATACATTGGGTACATGGTTCCATCTCTCTGAGTCACAGACCTGAAAGGGTCCATTTTGTTCCAAATTATCAATAATTTATCAATAATCCTGTTTTTTGTTGTGTATTTTTTACTTTTATTTATTAGCACTTATTTTGCCTCTTCTCTTGGCCAGTTCACACTTGTAAAAGATACTTCAGTTTCAATGTGGTTTTTACTGGTTAAATAAAAAATAAAGAAATTGCTGGGGAACCACTGGAATCCTGCCAAGGACCCCTGAGAGTCCCGACTCCCCGGACCCCACCTTGAGAACCAGTGACAGACACTTGATTGATGAAAAAGGTGAAACGGATCTCTTGTCATTTTCCTGCGACAACAGCATGATCAAGTACGGAGTTATGAAGGGGGATACGATGTTGTGATTCCATTAATGATAATATAATAATAATTTACCTAAAGATCTTTAGACTGTTATCACAAGCCAAATCTGTTACAGCAGAGCAAGGACACAGGAAACACCACAAAATAAAGTCTCCGTCTAATTGTAATACATAGAAGAATCTTCAGAATGGGGTGCCAAGCACACCCAGTACGACTATCCAACAATATCCTTTACAAACAAAGGAGAGCAGAAAGAAATAAAAAAAACAAATAACAATAATAAATCAAGAAAACCAAACGCTCTAAAAATAAGATCTCAGTCCAAGCCGGAGGGCATCCGCCAAATAGCAATCCCCTTCAAACCACTTACCCTCCACATACTCCATGACCATGCAGAGGTGCCGGCGAGTCTCAAAGGAGCAGAACATGGAGACGACGAAGGGGTTCTCGGCGAAGGTGAGGATGTCCCTCTCCACGAACGCCTGCTGGATCTGGTTCCTGAGGATCAGGTTCTGCTTGTTGATCTTCTTCATGGCAAAACGCTGACGCGTCTCCCGGTGCCGCACCAAGTAGACAGCCCTGCATGGAGGGAGAGATAGAGAGACACAGACAAACGAGAGAGAGAGAGAGAGAGAGAGAGAGAGAGAGAGAGAGAGAGAGAGAGAGATAGATAGAAATAAAATGCAGATAGAAAGAGGTTATGTAGAGACCAAGAACCAGAGAGAAGGCGCATCTGGGTGACACAGGGGTAATTCAAGTTGACTCCATTTGGCCATTTGGCTGTTGACATTCAAAGGAAAAGAGGGTGCTGTTTTTCCTTTATTCTTTGCAGAGGGGTCTCAGATTGCTGCATTAGCAATGGCTGTAAATGGTGCATTTATATATATGGTGCATTTATATAGTGCCTTTATCCAAGGCGCTTTACATAGATGTGCATTACATTCACTCATTCACACACACATACACACACACGGATGGCGGCGGAAACCATGCAAGGCACCAACCAGCACATCAGGAGCAATTAGGGGTTCAGTGTCTTGCACAAGGACACTTCGACACTAACTCTGGGGGAGCCCGGGTTCGAACTGGCAACCACCGCCACCCCATGGCTGGTTGGAGAGAGCCTGTTCAGCAGGGAGTGGAAGTGGGAGGCACAGCGTGTTCTTCTGCACACTTTACAGTACGTCCTCCCAGTGAAACCTCTCACGGCCAGGTGAAAAGAAGCGGCTGATGTGACTCCATGTGCATCGGGGACGGGACGGGACGGGGGACGGGACTTATTTCTTCTGCCTTCTATCATCGTACAGTAGAAACATTGACATTTTAAGATAGTTCAACTAGCCGATCTACATTGACACGTAGTGAGCTTGTAGATCGGCTATTTGAACTATTTTTAAAAAGTGTTCAAAATAGTAAAAAATGCCAAATAGGTTTAGGGATAAGGGGTATAGGGCAAGATATAGCCCCACATGTCTTACCCATATGCTCCATTGCTAATCAACTTGATGGTCTGGAAGTCTTCTTCACTTGGTGGCTTGATGGCTTTCCCCTTTCCCTGGTCAAATAACCAAAAGAAGAAAACAAACGTTAAAATATGTTAAAAATGAAAGTAGTTTAGTCGTTTTAGCTTGAACTTTTGAACGTTTTGTGGATTATTTATCGGTTGACTTTGGTGTGCGTGTGTGTGAGTGTGTGTGTTACCTCTGCTGAGTCGTCGGTCTCTGGGGTATGTGGTCCTTCGCTATCATAGCCTTCAAGGCTCACGAGATCTGGAATGAAAACATGGTGAAAACAACAGATTAAAACATTTTTTCTCACTTTTTCCACAATAAAATGCTTTGCAGCACAACAGCTGCTACAGTGAGATAGAATTTAATTTGCACCGGCGGAAACATCCTTTGCAAAACAACCGTATTTTTTTCTTCAAAACAGCCAAAGGTCCAAATATGTCAAATAACAAGGGAATGAGCATGGCGCCTGTCACAGACATCATGCACAGAGCAAGTTCAGTCAGGAAACTCAGTGCAACGTTGCTGCCGGCCGTTCATTGGGCCGCCTCAGCATCACGTTATCATTCACTTGATTAACTTCATCCAATCACAGACTCATTCCATCTTCATACCGGCTATTTAAACTGGAAGTTTTCACTGCTCAATCTGCTTGCTTGCTTGCTGCTCCATACACTAATACTGCTGCGCTGCTGTCTGCCTAAACTTTTTCTGCTCACCCTCCTCCACCCCAGCTACCACCTGTAGTTTTGGATCTGCTGTTTAGGTACTTGGAACTGATGCGCTTGATCTGAGTACCTAAAAAGCAGATCCAATTCATCGCCAAACCATAATAAATATAGCCTATTGCTCATTTTATGTTCAATAAATATATATTCCATCCATTTTTGAGTTGTCCTGACTGTTTGAGTTGTCTTCCCCCCTGTTAATTGTTCGAGTCTCTTTCTGCCATCTGCTTTGCTTCATATGTCCTCCCTCTCTGAGAAATCCTTGAAGTCTTGAAATTCGGTGTGAGCTAGAGCTTTATTGGTGTGACAGCAGCTATTCTGAAATGCACTGATTACATTTCTGTTCTCCACAAGGACAATCGAATATTAATTATCTTCGGAGAGCAGTGTTGTTTAGCCAATCGCAGTGAGTTCACTTGAAAGACTCAGTGGATAAAGAACCAGATGGTGCTGAACCGAGTAATTAGCGGAGACATCTTGCTTACTTTGAACGTGACATTACATTGAATAATAGGAACAAAACTGGTATTATCAGAATTGTCGTCGTCGGGGAAACAAGTACAACTGTGTGTGTGTGTGTGTGTGTGTGTGTGTGTGTGTGTGCGTGTGTTTGTGTGTGTGCACGTCCGTGAGCTGTCAACGAGCTGAGAGGAAAATAACTGCAAGGGTTTCTTGTGAACAGTCATTCCATGCCATTTAGCCCATCACCTAATGGACAGCTCTGGATGGATTAGAGTGGGGAGGGGGAGTGAATTAGAGCCATGATGATTAATGAAAGACACAGTGATCACCACTGCACAGCCAGACAGTCTAGTCTGGGTGAATCTGCATTGGTTGCTCATCCAATACATCAGGGGTTCTCAACCTTTGGCCATCATGTCTCGTTACAATCCCCATTCTGGGCATGTCATGAAATGCAAACATACAGTAGGTGTAATATACAGCTCACAATGCGGTGTGTTGCGACTTGTATTTTTGGTCATTTAGTGGACCAAGTACAGGCCCCTAGCAGACCCGCGGTCAACCAAGCATATCAGGTGATTCAAATGTATTTATTTCATATTCCCAATTCCCTCCATCTCTCTCACCCTCCAGTAGGTCCCTGGTCAGTCCCAGCTGGTTGATGATGTAGCGAGGGATGTCAGTCTTCATCAGCTGTCCCTCCTTGGCGTGATCTTCTGCTGCCTCCAGGAGGTGGTAGAACTCTTCTGGGTTGAACTCCTAGCATGGCCACATAGGAAACAAAGGCAATGAGACAAACTCCTTAAAGCTGTTTCCACACTTAGGAGTCTAGGCGCGGCAGTTTTCCGCTCAGTCAGAGCAGGCGTCTCTTCCTGTTTTTTAGACAGCTGGTGGATGGAAATGAAGCTCCACCCACGCGGCTGAATGCTGCGACGGCCAGATTCCCGGAAACGCTGAGAGTGTACAAATGGATGGCCATAGGAAAGAAAGGGAATGAGACAATGAGCATTGGTTGAGCTAGTACTGTAGAATGGAAGGATGAAATGCATTTGTCTTACTAAAACAAACTTTCCCCCTCTCTCATTTAACTTACAGAATGGTTAAATGTTCGGTAGGTCAACAACAAGGAAAGGTTGACACAGAATTGGAATGAAGACTTACTGGGTGTGTTCTACTTCAAACTATTTAATGTCAAGGACCCCCAAATTGATTTTGTGCCAGGGACTCCCATGAGAGAAAATGTGCCAAGATTTAAAAAAAAAAAAAAGGAAAAAAAAAAAAATAGAAGATCTACAAGCGCATGAACACATCATGATACGATGCATTGTGAGCCTGTAGATCGGCTATTTTCGAAGTCTTAAAATAGTTACTTAATAATGAATTTCGCTGGGGACCCAGTGGAACTCCCTCAAGGACCCCTGGGGTTCCCTGGACCCTACTTTGAGAACCAGTGACCTACATAACAACCACCCTTAATGGTCATACTGACTCACATAACATTGTATGGCCAATCACTTGGCAGGGAACAAGTGATAATCAAGGCACTGAAGTGTTTCAAACAAAGTCAGAACGTGTCTATCGGCTTCAATGGACATTAATGGTGGTTCACTGATTAGCACTGTCGCTTCACAGCAAGAAGGGGCGGGGCGGGGCGGTGGCTCAGGGGTAGAGTGGCCGGATGGGTACCACGAGGTTCCCTGTTCGATCCCGAAGTGTCTCTGACTCTTGAACCCCTAATTGCTCCCGATGTGCAGGTTGGTGCCTTGCATGCTTTCCTCCGCCATCGTGTACAGTATGAATGTGTGTGAATGGGTGAATGTAATCTATGCAATCTATGTAAAGCGCTTTGGATAAAAGCGCTACGTATATAAATGCACCATTTACCATTTGTACATAACATAACATAATGGAATCCCACTAATCCCATCATGTTTTTTCTTCTTTTTGTAATAACCCTTTTTTATTTAATTTTTCACATAAAGCTGTGACATAAATGTATTCAAATAAGGTTGGACAAACTAGAAAGGTATGTACATTTAAGGCACGTAATCCGATCACGTTCCATCATGAAACCACATTTCATCGTGTTCCCTACCATGGTATGGCACGGCTTAATCCACTATAGTTATGGGGTTGCCACATAAACACCATCCCCGCTAACACACAGCTAACTTTAAATTGATCCCCTGAAAACATCATTCTGCCTGATGAAGCTGCCCTTTAGTGCTGTCCTGTGGGTTTCCATCTCATCGCTGTGTCGCTAGTGAGGTGGTGGGGAATAACATTTTGATTAGAAAGCAGAGCCCCAAGCAGCCAGGGTCATTTTCTTCCTACACGTTTACTCTCTCGTATCTGCTCGCCTGGAGAGGGAGAGGGAGAGAGCGAGAGAGAGAGAGACAGACAGACAGACAGAGAGACAGATAGAAAGAGAGAGAGAGAGAGGGGGGGGGGGGATGGAGAGACAGAGGGAGAGAGAGGGGGGGGTGGAGAGAGAGGGGGGGTAGAGAGGCAGAGGGAGACGAGAGAGAGAGGGAGAGAGAGAAAGAGAGACGAGAGAGGAAGAGACAGAAAGAGATATATATAGAGAGAGAATACAGAGGTGAAATAACCTTCCCTCTCTGATAACATGCTCTGCTCTGCCTCCCAGTCCCGACCATGTCTCAGACCAGATCAGACATGAATGCCAAGTAATGTCCACAGACTTCCCACATAACAGCATGATGTTAGTCCTCTGTAACGGTGCGACAGACAACATTTTGAGGTCAGGCCTGAATGGGTTAAGCTTGCTTTTTGTTTTGTTTTATTTATTCTCTCAATAAAAACATAAGGTAACGATTCAAAGACACCGAAATAAGGGTTAATATCACTGCCCAGGGCTATTTTTATACTCTGACAGATTCGTGTGGTTTCTAGGCAATACAAGTAAACTATAAAGTACCGTGAAACTAAAAGTACAGTATTTGGAGTAAATGTACTTCGCTACTTTACATCACTGTCAATCAGGGAGCGCAAACTCAGGCATAAGCCAAGCATTGCAGCCCCGTGTATGAAGAGAAGCTATTACCACTAAGTGAGCAGCGGTTGAGTTATGTACGCATCAACAGAGCAAGGACACGCAACTGCATGCATCTCCCGAGTGGCTTGATGTACGGCCGTGCAGACTGACAAGCAGTGTGGGAGAGAAGAGGAATCTTTCACTGCCACATGTTTACTCGGGGAAAATGGTCCTGCATATATTTCACCGCAGAGAGCAGAAAAGTGCACGGTAGTTTACTGTATGTGTAGAAGATGGATTCTAACCCATTTGGACCTGAGGACGATGCTACAAATGCCTTCTAAATCCTGACAGTTTTCAGAAAATCCCATGTTTCTATGTCAGTCGTTCTCAAACAGTTTCATGTCAAGGACCCCCAAAAATATTTGTATTGGCCGCCGACCCCCATCTGAAAATATGTTGTTCCAGGAACCCCCCAGAAGCAAAGAGTTGAGTTAAAAACGTTCGCTCTGAAAGAATATATTAAAACATTTGCACCAGACTTTCACGATTTTTCAAAAGTGCCGCGCTATAAGCTTGTAGATCTGCTATTTTTCAATAGCTAAAGTATAACATAAGGCTTCAAACACCAAAAGAGGTTCCCGTCCAGAATGTGCTAATTCAGTCGCAGCTTCAAAAGATTCCAACAACCTATGTTTCATGTGCGGTGCAGTACGGCATGCATCCGTTATGCAGCCCATACAGTATGCTGTCATACTATAGACAAGCGCATTATAAATTCATAGATCTGAAAACACTGGTTGTTAGCAACCGTTGTGTGAAGCTCCTACCATTCGTGCCCCCAATAACAAACCCTGTTTCATCGTAACATACATCTTCTCCTCTTGCCATCTTGATTTATTATTCCACAGATATAATGCAGTACACCTGTATGTAATCACATGCAATTATTATTATTTTATTTACTACATCAGTAGTTTGTGTGTAGTCATTTTCCAACACAAGCGGAAAGTTCCCAAAAATGCGGTCTGGGGACCACCAGTGGTCCTTGAGGGGTTCCAGGTGGTCCCCAGCTAAATGATGGAGAGTTGGTAACCACATGAACCCTTATAGATCTTTAACTCTATAAGGGTAAGAATTTCGGGGGTTTCATGGTTTCATTTTACGCTCTCAAGAGTTAAATTATTGTTAAACATCTGCATTACTTAATTTACAAGAAGTCTACACAATTAGAGAATGTAGAAGAATTGTTATTTTTGATCAATGTTTGCCTGTTGTCTCTCGTAATGGTACCAACATCAATACAGCATGGATGGAAATGTGGACAAAATCTTATCCAACGACAACTAAATGCCCCCGTGTAAAGGATTGATACTTAGCTGGGAATGAAATGAGTTACAGGTCTGTGTAACTCCACTTATTACTCTTATGCTCCTTTTTGAGAGCAATAACAAGTTGAGCAGGAAGGCTCAATTCAGCACCGCAGCAGCCACAGTTGGAGTACGGAATCTAATTTCACCCCTGCAACCTCCACCCACACCACCACCACTATACCTCCTCCTTGAGGGCGGAGAGAAGTGTCCTCATATCCACAAGATGAAGAAAGAGAGGACTATAATCTTCCAGGCTGGCAAAGGCTTTGAAAAACCTTTTCACTCAATAAATGGCCATTTAATTCCTCCGTGTCTGTGTTGTGTCTCCCTGATTACATTTGGAGCGTGTGTGTCAGACAGTGTGTTGTGCCTGATTCATACTTGGTTGTGCACGGGCGTACTGAAAACAGCTGATCTACAACAGGCTGCAACTCGACAGAAACAAAGTGTCTTGCCAACCACCGGGGAGCAAATCCACCGTGGTGCAACCGGCTTTGTCGAGTGTCTACATTACAAGAACACGATAATTGGCCCGTGTTCAGTGGAGGCAAGTCGGATGCGGAAGATGATAATATTGTCACTGCATGTTGGGCGGGAGGGGTGGGACGAAGGCACTACATCCTTCCAGTGGGGCGGGAGGGGTAGGACGAAGGCACTACATCCTCCCAGTGGGGGCTGGAGACAACAGCACTGACAACACAGACATTTGTGTGGGGAGATATCAATTCGCACGACTAAATTGGCAGAAAAACAGGGGAAAAAAATTATTATTCTATTGATAACTTTTTCGATTAAGTGTTTTCAACAAATCAACCTGGATATATATTTTTAATAACAGACGATGATTAGTCTGATTAACCAAATGTCACCGCACAATGTGTGGCGCATTGTGAGTTTGTAATTGTATATCTGTTATTTCCACTATTTCCACTATGCCAATTTTAATATATTCTACTGTAATTTAAGAAAATATGTAATTTTGATTTACTCAATGAAAACAATATTATGGAAAGTAGTTGAGTAAGTAAGAGATAATATCTGGCTAGGTGGTCATTGTCAGGAGATAATTCACCGGGAGTTTAACCACAGAGGCGAATCCCGCTTATTACAAATTAATACATTGACCCAAAACACAACAAAAAAAGTATTCCATAAGTTCGGGCTGGCTGCGTCTGGCCAGCTGCAGGGCTGCAGCATTGTCGGAAAACAAGGAAGTGAGTTGATCAAATAGAATCCATTTTCGGGTACTGCTTCGTCTATTTCTCGCTCAATTGTTTTCAAAAACAATTTTTAAAGCAATGTTTAGCTGTAAATGACATTGTGTGTCACTAGTGTGTGTGTGTTTACATGGCTGTCATGTTGGAAACAACAGTAAATCAAGCGGGCGCAGCCGCGCAGCTGGTGCTCAGAGGGTTTGATTAGGCAGAGGTCTGTTATAGAGCGGAGTGGTCATTATCAACACATAACTCACCGCTGAATTCAGCGATTGATCAATCAGAATCAAGCATTCAACCAAGCCATGTAATAAATGTACTTAGTCACTTTCCACCACTGATGGGACTCACCAAGCACTCTAGCAGCCTGGCTGGGCGAGATATGATGATGAACAGCTTCTTCACCAGCTCAGTGACGAAGGTGAGCTCTGAACTCTCTGAGCGCTCATGGGCCTGAGAGAGAGAGAGAGAGAGAGAGAGAGAGAGAGAGAGAGAGAGAGAGAGAGAGAGAGACAGAGACAGAGACAGAGACAGAGACAGAGACAGAGACAGAGACAGAGACAGACAGACAGACAGACAGACAGACAGACAGACAGACAGACAGACAGACAGACAGACAGACAGACAGACAGACAGACAGACAGACAGACAGACACAAATGTCACTGCCAGTCAAGAAATTAAATGAGTGGTGTGGAATTGAACAGTTACCAACGGCGCTTAAAGCTTGTTAATTTTCATCATTAAAATGCGAGTGCAATCGCACTTGTTACAGCCAAACTTAATTTGCGAGCATATAGTATGTACTGTACTGAAGGAAGTTGTGTGGAACAGTCGTTTGGTCAGCTTCCGACAGGTTAAGTACGACGTAGCGCTGTGTTGAGAGAGGCAATCAGGTGTGATTGGGAAACACCAGTAACTTTAAGGACCGCCCTTAACTCCCTGTACAGTACAGTAGTACGTTATTGGGAAATAAGAGCTTCAAGATCATCTGATGAATTGAAAGATCGATTGAAGATCGATAGTCGCAACCCTACATACGCAATTGTGTGTTGTTATTTTTCCGCAGTGTTTTTCAGCAGATCACATTCCTCCATACGTGGAGGGGTGTGTGAGGGAACCCAATAACAACACGTGGTTCACTCATACGTGGAGGGGTGTGTGAGGGAACCCAATAACAACACGTGGTTCACTCATACGTGGAGGGGTGTGTGAGGGAACCCAATAACAACACGTGGTTCACTCATACGTGGAGGGGTGTGTGAGTGAACCCAATAACAACACGTGGTTCACTCATACGTGGAGGGGTGTGTGAGTGAACCCAATAACAACATAAGGTTCACTCATACGTGGAGGGGTGTGTGAGGAAACCCAATAACAACACGTGGTTCACTCATACGTGGAGGGGTGTGTGAGTGAACCCAATAGCAACACGTGGTTCACTCATACGTGGAAGGGTGTGTGAGGGAACCCAATAAGAACACGTGGTTCACTCATACGTGGAGGGGTGTGTGAGGGAACCCAATAACAACACGAGGTTCACTCACTTCGTGCAGCAGCTTCTCCAGGTTCTCCTGCAGCTCCAGGAAGTAGACGGAGGTGATGAGGCCCTCGCGCGACTTGCTCAGGCAGTCGCGGGACAGCTCTGCGATCTGGTGGTGGATGAAGCTGAGCACGCCGTCGCCCAGCGGCAGCACGCTCTCCGGGGTGTAGCTGTGGATGAACTCCGCCAGCCTCTCCTCCATCTGCGCCGTGGCCTATAGGGTGTAGACACAGGGATCAGATGGTGCTCAATGGACTGATCCTGTACCCGTGGCCTATAGGGTGTAGACACAGGGATCAGATGGTGCTCAATGGACTGATCCTGTACCCGTGGCCTATAGGGTGTAGACACAGGGATCAGATGGTGCTCAATGGACTGATCATGTACCCGTGGCCTATAGGGTGTAGACACAGGGATCAGATGGTGCTCAATGGACTGATCCTGTACCCGTGGTGTTTTCGGTCCGTGTCAGAAGGATCCTGATTCCTGACATTTCGGCGGCGTCACGTTACAGATTTCCATCTCTGTATCACATAACGGATTTCACCCCCCCCCCCCCGTTACAAGTGCTGTAAGAGATATTTCTTTTGTTGAAATAAGTGTTAAATGGATAAATAAATAAATATTCCCATAGGAATCATTGCTACAGTATAGACTAGAGCACTGTTTCTCGCATTGTGAGCTTGTAGATTGGCTATTTTCCAATGGCCGAAATGTACTGTATATAGGGCTGAAGTGGATGATGTTTTGTAATAATAATCTAAATCTAGTACAAAAGTAACTATAGCAACTAAAGTTTTCAAATAGATGTGGAGAAAAATGTACAATATTTGGATCTGAGATGTAGTGGAGTAGAAGTAAAAGTATTGGAAATTGGAGATACTCTCAAGTAAAGTACAAGCACCTCAGAGTAAAGTACTAACTGTAAGCAAATGTACTTAGTTACTTTCCACTAGCACCCTAATAATTTCTGGAGTGTCAGCCATGTGTAAAATGTGTAAAATGTTGTCAAGTATGTGCTTTCTGTTATAGACCATGTGACACAGGCCTGCTGACAAGAGGTTTATTTACGATCAATATGAGTGCTGCAATGCACACCGGCCCTGCGGAATGACACGTGCACTGTGTGACATTATCAGAAATCTGTATGTATCCGTACGGAGTTTTTGTTCTGTTTGTCTGCAGTGTTTACAGAGGATTGTGCACATATCTTATGCCTGTATTTAGGCCAGGTGCTGGACGTCAAGGCATCAAGGCGAGAATCCAGAGGAAAGAAGAAACATCCGAACTCCACAGACTTACTTTATAAAAATTATTGCGAACGCAGTGATTGCGAACGCAGTGAGCACTTACTATGAGACCTAGCAGATCATGTCTGTCTGTCTGTCTGTCTGTCTGTGTGTCTGTCTGTCCCGCTTTTGTGCCCATATATGGAGCTGAGTGATTTGTTTGTGATTGATGCAAGTGTCTGTCCCGCTGTTACGTCACCATGACTCAGCCATAACCATATAAGGAGTCCCCAAAGCAGCTATACGTCCAAAACCCAAATATGTACGAGCTGCGTTCGCTTCCCGCGTTTGCGCGTCTTACTCGTATATATATATATATATATATATATATATATTAGATATATTCAGTAGATATGTATATATATCATGTCAGAACATCATTGTGATATCAGAACAGGCCAGCTCCATATATGGAGATCTAGGGGTGATCAGGTCTATCCGACGGAATCGACACCGGGCACTGCACTCCCTGCGGGGGTGTGGAACGCGTGTGTCAAATTTGAAGTCGGTGGGGCGAACGGTTCTCGAGTTACGTGGATTACAAACATACACACGTACACACGCACAGAAACTTGGTGCATTTATAGATAGAACTTCTGGAAGCTCTAAACTAGTGTGCGGATGTTTCTTCCTTCTCTTTGTCTGCAAGGGTTTACCTGTCTGCTTTACACAACAACACAGTAAGAAAATGGAACCAAATGGACCCATAATAACTCCAAAGGGAGTACAAATTAAATGGCAATGGTTCCATTTCATAAACTCTTCTCAGTTAAATGAACACTGAGGACTTTACTTTGTAGTGTGCAGTATAGTACAAGCCACTGTTATTGGCGAGACATGTTTGTCTGGGAGAAAGTATACAAGGCTCAGTAATCAAGTGTTTATTGTGCCATTTTCGGGTCTGCTGTAGCAAATCGTTCTCATTGTGATGATGATAAAGACTCAGTCGTGCTGCGTCTGCATTTGCAGTGGTGGGAGTAGTCTTGTTGTGTGAGGAATAATCTGGGGTTAGCTCTGTTTCACTATGTCTTAACCCATTTTTGAGAGCGATTCCACGAATCGCTCTCAAATGTTTTCGTGCCAAGGACCCCCAAACACATAGAATTTATTTTGCAGATGTACAAGTTCACAGCGTGGCACAAAGTGGCACACTGCTATTTTTGGCAAAAATAAAAAATTACAGATGCTTTCCCGATTCGATTTTAATGGGATACACGTGTGTGTGTGTGTGTGCCGTGCGTGCGTGCATAATGTGTGTACAATAGTTATGTAATGACACTACACATACATATACGTGTAAGTTTGTGTAAGTCACACTGACCTTGGGGAAGCGCTCCTTGTAGACATGATTCATCATGACAATTTCATTGTCATAGCAGGAGGGAGAGCGCCCCGGGCTAGAGAGACATAGGGAAAACATGGAATATATGTTACAAAGAAGTATAGAAGAGTCAAAGACTGATGAATACATTGGAAGACTGCAGAGCACCGGTTCCCAAACAGGGACCCATTTGTGGGTCACGGACAAATTTTTGGGGGGTCACGACTCGAGTAAAAATCCCATTTTCTTTTCCTACATTTAAAAATATATATATTTCAAAAGAGTGTTTTTTTCTTAACATACATTTTAAAACAAACAAACAAAACGAATAAATTCCATGAATTAATAAATAAAGCAATGTCGAAGAAGTATAGTAGTAGTAAAATAATGAAGAATAGAGGGTTTAAGAGGCCACGTTTCAACCTATTTTCATATAATTGGTCCTCTCTAATGTTCATGATAAAATACCACAATTTGTTTCTACTCTGTGTCTCATAGGAGGGCTGTGGGCAGTTCAGAAACCCATCCACCAGTGACTTCATCGCTAGGCAGATTTAAAAAATATATATATTTAGATTTTAATTATCGTGAGAAAAATGGAAGCCATCATTGGCTTCCATTTTCGCATTGCAACTTTTCAGGAATAGAAAGCCTGCAGTTTCTATTAGCTTTGATTCCCCATTGGTGATGTCACTGGTGGACTGCCTCATGAATTGGTGAGATTCGAATGTCTTTAGCATTAAGGTTTTCCTATTCTATTCTATTGTATATGTATCTATTGCCTCAGTTTATTGTATTTGAACTGCGTTGTGTGATCTCTATAGCATTGCATAGTTATTGTATTCACATTGCATTGTTGGACAGAGAGACAACGAGCATACAGATGAATGTGTGACTACCTCAGCCTTATATCCACATGTGTCAGTATATGCACTGTTTTTGTATGTTGCTCTTTGTGTTAATTGTACTACAGCTTTCAGCTTCCTACGGAAGACGAATACAAGAACCTTGAACCGCATATAGATTGCAGTGTCGCCTCCATACTGTATATGGAGCCGTCTCTGGTACAATAGGACATGTTGAATATAGTGGGGCAGAAGTGAGCTGATTATAGTACTCAGTAGCTCGCTGTAACAGGCGAGAGTACTATATGTAGGCCAGCTCATTCCTATGCACTCAATGTGAGAAGTGAATATTAACGAGCACAGAGTGTGCAGTGGGTATAGCAGCCTGTAAGGCAGGGCGTGCTGCATCCAGAAAGGGTGCCTATGATAGCAGGGTGGCTGTAATAAGCAGTGTAGGAGGAACTTTATGGAGAGCAGAGTGCCCCAGAGATGTTTGCTAATGGAGAAACAGTTGCACTCTGGAGACACCTCGAGCACTGAAGGTATAAGAGGGTACTGAGTATGATACTGAATGTGTGTCAGGGGCCTGGGAGAGGAACACACACAAACACACGCACGCACACACCATGTGTTGTTCTTGCTTACTAAGGTATTCTGCATTAAGAGCGTCTGCTAAATGCCTGTAAGGTAGAGCAATGTTTGTGCCAAGATTTGCCAACATTAAAAAAGAAAAATAGCAGATCTACAAGCTCACAACAATACCTCACAAAACTGATTTTCGAATAGTCGTTGGAACCCCCTCAAGGATCCCTGGGGGTCCCGGGACCCCACTTTGAAAACTAGTGAGGTAGAAGAGCTGAGAGGGCATCCAGGCACTGTCCTCCCCTCAGGAAGGACAGTAAAAATAGCAGATCTACAAGTTCACAATGTGTAGCATCACGGCGCATTGTGAACTCAAATGGCCAAAATGAATATAGGACTGAAGTGGTTATATGGGTTGGGTTGTAATAATAATCAAAATAGTAACTAGTAACTAGTTTTCAAATAAATGCAGTGGAGTAAAAGTACATTGGACGTGTCTTTAGAGCTTTTTTATTGATGTAAAAAATAACTCATTGTGTTTCGCACATGCACGCAGCCGTTCACTTCCTTGTTTACGGCTAGGACAGGTTTACGGCTAGTAGAGGAAGGTGCACGGAGGTGTGGCCCGGTTTTTGTGTATAACAGACTGAAAGAGTAAGTACATTTACTAAATGTTAATGTTTTTGTATATTTTTCTACATGTGTTAAACTTTTACTTTTGTGAAATGACAAAGGAACATGGATATTGTTCATTCAAATGCTGTGGATGATATAAAACATTTGGAAGGGGAAGGGTTGCTGTTTAATTCTCAACTGTTCTGGATCTCATTATTTACATTACAAGGTTTGAGCTTTCTATCTAGCACCTCTGCTGGAACACTCCGTCTCTCTAGAAGCGTCCCTCCCGGAAGGGAGGGGCTTTTCAGAGTAAAATCTACCATATCTGCTGGCACTCTAGCACCTATATTTTGAAGAATTCTGCGGCAAAAAAACGTGTTAAGTAAATGTACTTTATGTTACTTTATACACCAGTGTTTTTCCTCTCCTCTGACCTGAGACTCCGAGAGCGAGGGCGGACGTGGGGCGAGCGGCGGCCCCCGTCGTCGTCCGTGATGCTCTCGGTGCTGCCGAAGTGCTTTGACAGGAAGTGGAGCTCGTCCATGGTGGGCTGGAAGGGCAGCTGGTGCAGCCGCTCCTGTGAGGAGCTGGACGACTGAGGAGAGACAGAGAGAGATAGGATTGATTGATTTATTAACAGTTTGCAGAATTACAGTACATTTCAAGCACAACTCAATACAAAAACTGTTGGACGACACCATAAAGCAGTACACTTGTTTACAATAGGGTCCACAATTTTCAATTCATCAGAACATTTAGAGACGTACAAATATACACTTCTATATAGCCAAAAACAGGAAATCATCATAAAAGGAGGTAAAAAGGGAGAAAACATAAACAGGGCTCCATCGTACGCCATTCTTTATCCGCAAGTAATAAACATTTTCCGTGAATTATGCATTTAGGAGCTTCCACTGTGCGTAAACATTATCTTGCGGCCACACAACCCACTATTAATTTAGCTGACACCTGTATTTGCGGGTGGAGGTGTGTCTGTCGATGCGCTTTCCCTATATTTGCTATGTTATGCACACAGGTTTACAGTAGGACAACGCAAAGTGCCTTTTCAAACCACTCGTAATGCCAATCCCTTTGATAAAAGATTGCTCTCCTCAGATGGTGTGACCCGAGTTGGAGCTGCCTCGGCTTGATGTATGCATTTTGCAAAACATTCACAGCTCAGAGGTCTCGTTCTGTCTCTTCACAAATCTGTGATTGTAATTTCCCTTAGTTATTAGATTTTCACCAAGGCGCACTGTGCGCGATTCCCTCGTTCAGTTTCATCACCTCATCACCCCATTACGCAGCTAATATGTAATGGATTTAAAATAATGTAAAAATAATCAGTAACACATGCTGATACTTGTGTCAACCAAATGAAAAGCAATTAAATGCTTTTCATGTTTCATTCATTCATTTAATTAAATGAAGGAGATAGGGCTCCTGGCACGAGATGGAGCCTAAACAGTGAGGGGAAAAAGGGGTGGGGGGGATTCAGATTTTACGGGGGCCAGTTTCAAATTGCAGCCGTCCGTAGTTGCCCTTTGAGAGCAGTTTTGAAGGAGTCAAGGGATTCCCATGTCTTAATGACTGTTGGTAGGGCGTTCCACATTTTCGTGGCATAGGAGAGAAATTAATTTAGTCCCTTGTTTGTGCCGAATCGGGGTGAAGCGGTGATGGGAGGAAAGGACAGGGAAGCAGGAGAGAGAGAGAGACGGAAGGGTTAAGGAGAATAAAGAGAGAGTGAGAGGATGGGGTCTTTTGGATTTCACCCTTGCTGCAAACTAGGGGGTTATCATGATTCTGAATCCATTCCAAGCATTATAGTTTTGCACTAAAAACACTCCTTGGGCTAAAAACGGCCATATCCACTTGACCAATTGTGCCCAAAATGTGCTGTCGTTGTGTATGGCCGTTTTTAGCCCAAGGAGTGTTTTTTGTGCAAAACTAATGCTTGCAATGGATTCAGAACGTTTGACATTTTTGCCTTATATAGGATGTGAATGGTAAGTCACATATAAACCCCAATAAAACTAATTTCTCAATGCCGACAGCCGGTCAGAATGTATGTATATAGACAATATTTTAGGCCAATAAAAAAAGACTACATAACAAATTTAGCACTTTAAACAAAAGAAGCCTGCATGTCGGCTGCCAGACTACAATAAATGTGTGTGTGTGTGTGTGTGTGTGTGTGTGTGTGTGTGTGTGTGTGTGTGTGTGTGTGTGTGTGTGTGCGTGCGTGCGTGCGTGCGTGCGTGCGTGCGTGCGTGCGTGCGTGCGTGCGTGCGTGCGTGTGTGCGTGCGTGTGTCGCCTCGGGCAGGTTTATGGCTGTGCTTTTAAACTACTTTAAAGACTTTTCTTCATCACAGCAGGGACAAGAAAGAAAACCAGCCATGAAAATGTAATCTCAAGGGGAGGCACATGGGCTGGCCTACAGTACGCCGCACGATATTTCCAATGGAGGTCACAGTCACCACAAATGCACTGAACACTGACTGTTGCGAAAGCATTGATTCCAGTCCACGGCATCAATTAAACACTTCAAGAAAAGAGGGAAGAGAGAGAGCCAGAGAATGTGCCTTCATCGCCAAAATATTTCACTGGATTGTCACTTACAGTGCAATCACTGCCTGTTATTATCTGTTATTGTAAAGTCCTCAATAAGCTACGAGCGTGCGGCTATACTTTTATTTTTCATTCAGTATCTTTCCCGTTGGCTGGCACCTCACAAGGACCGGTGTGCAGTGCACCTTTTGCCTAACTTTGTGTCTATCCATTTTCACAGCACCGGCGCCCTGCCTCACAACCTTTATGCAACTTCTTTTTTTTGTGTGCATAAATTATGTCCAACCCCCTCTCGACTTCCTCCACCCCGCTCCTCGTTTCATCTGTTCTGCCTCACATGCGACAGTCCTGCCGTAACTAATCATGCGAGTAATGGCCCGTTGCTAGAGCTGAGAGAGAGAGAGCACGGACAACGAGGGGAAAGCGCAGGAGGAAAAGGGGGAAGAAGTCACAAATAGCTGATCTGCAAGCTCAAAACGCATCGTGCTGTGTTGTGAGCTAGCTTGTAGATCAGCTATTTTCAAATAGCCAAAGTATAAAAACAGGGCTTAAGTGGTTGATACATGTTCCGTATTAATAAAGAAATTAGTGCTGACATATAATTGTAGTGGAGTCAAAAGTACAATATTTTCCTCTTTAAATACTCAAATAAAGTATTATGTACCTCTAAACTGGACTTAAGTGCAATACTTGAGTAAATACTTTCCATCACTGGAAGAAGAAGAGAGAGGGAGATAGTTTGGAGCCGAGCACCTACAGAACACACTGTGGTTTAGACCTCCTCCGCTCGTCTCTGTGTTTGTCTGTCTTCTACGCTCTAATCCCTTGCTTCTATCATCCATCTCTGTCTGGAGGAATAGATAAGAGATTGTGACTGCAGGGCAGCGTTGCAAATTGGTTACGCAGATTCTCTATTACCCACTCTCTCACAGCATTCTCTGCTTCAGAAAGGCCAAGTCATCAGCCGCAGATAAGAAAATATCTTAGCAACCAACTAGTTATTTTTAGTTTTGCTTTCCATGGGATAGATTAAGAAGCACTGGGGTGCTTTAACTATTCCACTGAGACTGAGTATAGCGCAAAGTATAAAGAACAAAGAACAGAAGAGTGTGAGTGCACATGTGTGTGTATGTGTACAGTATGTACAAACAATTAATGTGTGCACTGTACAATGTGCATCACATTTTGCTGCTAGTGTGCCATTTTCAAAGCAGAATGAAACAAGAGGAGAACAAATTCCCTAATAGCACAATGCGTACTAATTCTACACATGGTAATATATGCACATTAATCCATAAAACGAAATGCATATTCATGTGCAGGATAGTATGAAGAAATGAATGACAAATCACAAATATCTCAAATTAATTTGGTGTTTCATTCTCATGACTAATGCAGCGACTGCAGATTTAGTAAGTAGATTCACGAGGGAGGATAAAAGCCTATTCCAGATTTCAACACTTACTTATCTCCCTTCCCATAAGAATAATTAATTAATTAACAGATTCTTTCAACATACACTAATGCGTTTTCACTTGTCACATGCTGGGAAATGAATGGTGAAGGCGTGAACTGTCGAATTTGAAGTCGGCGGGGCGAACGGTTCTCCAGTTACGTGGATTACAGACGTACACACACATGTACAGAGACTGCAGTTATAGACAGATAACACACACACAATCATTCTACAGTTGTGGCCCTCTGCCTAATCTAGTTGAATACCCCCTGTTCAAGAGTATACACACACACACACACACACACACACACACACACACACACACCTACCGTTGAACTAGGTGTGTTGGTGCCATATCCAGAAGAAGGCAGAGAGGCCAAGGACCACCTCCGACCATCGGCCCTGGAAAAGGAAAGAAATGAAAAATAACGGTGGAAGTTTAATTACGACGACCTGAAGGTTATTCCTCTCTATCACTTTCTGCGGTGAGAAGGACTCCTATTTTAAGTCTCTATTACAGACTCTCTGCGTAACAGAAACAGTGGCGGCAGTCAGGGCAGCAATTCCACTTCTTCACTTCCTTTCAATCAAGGCGATTACGCCTTGGCTCCTCTTGTCTCCTGCCTTTCCTCGGGGCATCTCCAGACATCTATGTCTGTGGCAGAAGAAGTACTAGGATGTTTTACTTATAGTCTACTTTTCCGGGCCCATAGAGTCCCATTGTGAATCCGGACATGTTGAGTATACCAAGGTTTTATGTTAGAAATGTAGAAACTGCCGGATGCTAACTTGCATATGTTGAGCAATTTTCATAATTGTCATATGTGACCATACCATTAACACCCTACAGAAAGCAAAAATGAATAAATAAGAAAATTCATCATGCTTTATGTAGCATGTGACGTGTCAAACTAGGGGGTTTTCATGATGCTGAATCCATTCCAAGCATTAGTTTTGCAAAAGAAATGGGCTAAAAATGGCCATAGCCATAGCTCAAATGTGCTGACATCATCACATGTGATGCTACATGCTACTTAAAGCATGATGACATTTTGATTGGTGTTAATGGTATGGTCATATATTATAAATTATAAATATTATAAATTATAAATAAATATTCATATAAATATTTCATACCAAAAACTATAAATATATATATAAGCTGATGCCTCATTCATACAGGTTGATGCCTTCATTCGCGATGTGGAAGCTTAGAAAAATCAACGTTCTGAACAACAACAAAATAAGTTGCTTTATCGGTGTGTTAGTGTGTAATATTTGCATTCTGTGTGAATGTACTCAAGACACAAACAACATTGAAAATATATATTTTCGGATGAACATACATTTGACTGTGCATTGGGTAGTAGGTCTGTTGTGTATAAAACCAATTCTGTCAAAAAAACAGACTTTATTGTTAGGTCCCTAATGTTGTACTTGCATTGTTACATACGTGCTTCTCAGTGTGTGCATGTGGGTGTGAATAAAGAGAAAACAATGACCTTCTAGAGGAAGCGAAGGAAAAATGAGCTGGTCCGCTGGGTGAGAAGTTGCGTGGACTATCCAAAGGACTGCTTCCTATTGAGACACAATAAAACAAATACATCAAAGGCACAGCGTAGTAGTGTTGAGTTCGTCGACTAAAATTACAATGAAAAATGTTCGTCGACTACCCTTTTTCACTGACGAAAACTACATAAATAAAAACTAAGCTATGATGACTAAAACTAAGACTAAATATGTTGATAATTTTGCCAATCAATAAAAACGACCCCAAGATGTTGGGGAGGGATGAGTGCAGAAGAGATCATCCAGGAAAACTAAAAGACAAGTCATTCTTCTCAGTAACCTATACTTCACTACTGACGAAACCTACTGTATGATACAATATAATATCACAATGTGTCTTTAGTTATCCACTAGACCGGTGCTACATACCATATATTAATACAATGCATATTTACGTACCTATGTGTCCCGGCAGTGGGGAGTGTGGTCGTGGCAGAGTAGGAGATGTGCTGGTCAGAATGAGGCTTTTCCGGTTACTGGTCCGACAACTAGCGCGCGCACACATACACACACACACACACACACACACACACACACACACACACACACACACACACACACACACACAGAAAAGAAAACATCAATATCCGTCTACCTTTAAAGCTCCATCAATATCAAAGAGAAGACATCTGGCAGACACTACTCTCAGGCCATTGTTTACGTGTGTGTGTGTGTGTGTGTGTGTGTGTGTGTGTGTGTGTGTGCGTGCAGAGTAGGGGATGTGCTGGTCAGGATGATGCTTTTCCGGTTAAAGGTCCGACAACTAGGGGACGTGAGTTACAAGAGTTACATTATTGTTAAACATCTGCATTACTTCATTTACAAGTAGTCTACAAAATGTGAGAATGTAGCAATAGTGTTATTTTGATCAACGTTTGTCAACAGCATTGAATTGTGGACAACATCAACAAAATATTCGAAGTTCTGGGTCTGAGAGGCTAAATGTCATCAAATGGTGGTCCGTGGCTCAAATGCTGAATAAATAATGGGCCTTGATATGAAAAGGGTTGAGTAGCCTACAGGCTGAGTGTCATCATCATCTCTACAGAGGAGCTCCTGTCACAGCAGAGTAATGAAGAGCGCCCTGATGAACCGGCACTGCAAAGCTTTTCTCCATGTTGCATCAGCCAACCACGCGCTGTGCAGACAGACGTAAACGATAGGTCCACGGTGCTGGCAAGTCCCGAGCGGTCACTGCCAGGGGTCCATTTGGTGTGCCATTTGTACCTTCTCGAGTTCTCGGAGTCAAGACAAGACAATAGCCGATCTACAGCTTGTAGATCGGCTAATTTCAAATGGCCGAAATGTGTATAGGGCTGAAGTGGGTGATGCATGTTTTGTAATAATAATCAAAATCTACAAAAAACTAGTAGCAAACGTTTTCAAATAAATTAGTAAAAGTACAATATTTGCGTCTGAGATGTAGTGGAGTAGAAGTAAAAGTATTGGAAATTGGAATAAAGTGCAAACATTTTACTTACAGTACAGTACATGTACAGTAAAAATGTAAAGTAAAATGTAAAGTAAAGTTAAATGTAAAGCAAATGTACATGGTTACTCTCCACCAGTGCCATGCACAAATAGACACTAGGTGGTGCTAGAGCACCTGCCCTTTGCCCTCTGGACAGCAATGTGCCCTTTTCATTTATTTTATTTTATGTTTATTACAGTATGTGGACCATGGTGACATTGATCAATTATTGATAAAAAGCTTCTTATATATTATTTATGCCCCAAAATCTATAAATCTCACACTATTAAGGCAACCGGCCGGTTCCACGCGCTGCACAAGGTGCCCTTTTTTTTCACTTGAGCACCTGCCCCTCTAAATGTCTGTGCGCGCCACTGCTCTCCACAACTGTTATTGTGTACAAAAACCCATCATGTTTTCCATGCTCAACAACATCCCCGCTATCTTCTCTTCCTCTTAATCCCCTCTCCCCCACCGTTTCTTTCCTCCTGCTCACTCTCAGTCTCCAGCAGCAGTCGTTCCAAAACACTATCGGTGACGGTGGCTACGTCCAGCATGCATGATGCCTCTACTGTGAGCTCCCGCTGAGGAGTGAGTGCAGAGTATACGAGTACTCAGCCTTGTGGAACACATAAGAAGACGCGGGAATGCTGAAATATTCAGGGAAAACGCATTAGGGTTGGAAGCGGATTAACGCCGTCCCTTCCTTCCTTCCAACAGACGAGGGAGTGGACTCAGTGGAGCAGGGACGTGCAGAGATTAACTTTTGGACAAAAATAGCGAAAATAGCAGATCTACAAGCTCACAACACGTCGCAGCGCTTGTAGATCAGCTATTTTCGCTATTTTTGCAACCCAGCACTCTTTAGCTAGTGTAGATGCGGTGTAACGACATGGATTTCAAAAGCCTTCCGGTATGGCATGGAAAGGAGTGGCATTTGCATTTCTTTCACCATGTAGTAAACGCTATACATTCGTGGTCTGGAGAGGGCAGTTGTTTTACAGACGGGTAAAAAGGGCAGGGGCTGAAGCCCCCTTTGATGTCTATGTGTGCACGTCACTGCAGATGGAATGGTAGGTTAGTGGTGACGTGCATCACAAGTAGACCGTGACTTCCTGTTGGGTAATAACAATTATGCTTCCTCCGGGTATACCACGGCAGAATAAATTGAGTTTTCATAAACAATACAGAGAGCCAGAACAGAGCATGGACTTTTTTTCTTTTCTTTTTTTAATTTATTTTTATGAAGCGCTAATGTTTTGACGTCCGACTCCGATACTAGATTTTTCATAGAACTTCTTGCAGCTATTATTTTTTTAAAGTGTTACTAAAAGTGTGGAAAAACGTATTTTTCATTTCACTACAACTTTAATTGAATGTTTAGTAACTTTCCACCAATGTTCTTTTTGGTAATGTCCATCCATAAAAATAAAAATAAATCTGACCCATGTGAAGTGAGTGGTACTGTACTGTACTGTACTGTACTGTACTGTACTGTACTGTACTGTACTGTACTAGCCCTCCTTGCTCCTTTTAAAAGATAAACAAAAAAGCAACATTTAACAATAGGAAAAAAAAATGTATAGGCTTAATCATCAATAAACACCGCCTCATAATCTGCTATCTACAACTTTATTCTCTGCCACCACCAGCGTCTAGACTCCAATAGGGTTCTCCATATTAAAAGCTAATCTTATGCAATAAATGCAAATGGAGTCTAATCGCCAAAATGTTATCTTTCATGCAATAAAACTAGTCATTTGCAACAACTTGATCTCTCCTTTCATTGAATCATTCCTGGCTGGCTTCTCTTCCTCCCTGTTTGCCTCTTAAATCCTGCTCAATTATCCTTCAACTCTTGGCCGCTTTCAAAAAAAGACTACAAAAAAAGACCACACACACACACACACACACACACACACACACACACACACACACACACACACACACACACACACACACACACACACACACACACACACACACACACACACACACACACACACACACACACACACACACAGTGGGTTAGGGTGGTAAGAAACAGAGAAACAACGATGGTAACAACGTGGTCTGTCAGCTACTATATGTTTCACAACACTATTAACAAAATGCTCAAGGAGGGCATCTGGCCCAGAGCTTTTTTGCAGTGATAAAAATGTTAATCAGGAGTGCTGTTCTTTATAGTGTATAATATAGTCCTGCTCCAGGTCCCATAATGCTGTGTCAGAGCACATATTAATGAGAGCTCTGCTACCCGCATACATGCCTAAAGTTGATCTGTTTACAGTTTTTCACGATTGTTAACACACGTTTTTCACAACCTAACGGCATTCTCAAAACTGCACACACAAAACTGAAAACCTCACACACAAAAAGCTAAACCCTGACACTCCTTTTCCATGATGACTCTTTGCCATCAAATCTCTTAACTGTGTGTGTGTGTGTGTGTGTGTGTGTGTGTGGGGGGGGAGGGGAGGGGCTTTTTTATGCCTTTATTGACAGATTCACAGTGGACTGACAGGAAATGGAGAGAGAGATGGGGAGTGACACGCGGCATGCCGTCAGGCTGGCTCAGCAGCCTATAGGTGCACAGACGGTCCAAAGCATTTCCGGGGGTCCCCAGCCAAAAACGTTGAGAACCCCAGGTTTAGGGCACTGACGTGACGACGTGAGACATCATGTGGCCAATACAACATACACTGATTTCGTTTTATATACAATAATAACACACTGCATTCATGTCTCGTAACATAAATAGTGGCAGGGAATCTGCAATCGTGTGGCAGCCACAGTGGGCGCCCCTCCCTTCACACTAGTGTGATTTTTATGTATTGCTCAAGTAACTATGGTGAGGCAGGGTTTCAGCTTTATTCATGCGTACATTTACGAATCGGAAACTTAAAAAAAAGCGAAGCACAGCCAGAGATCTCCAAACGGTAGAGTAATCATGAAGGAATTGCTTCCTGATGGAATACGTCCGTCCATAATGAAGTGACGCGAGGCGGTACGCGTATACCAAGGCAGACGAGGAGAGGAATGCTGAGTGTTACCAAGGCAACGCATTCAGAGTCACCCCCGCACACACCACCACAACCTGTCAGGAAGATTACTGATAACTACTGGAAACAAAAACAGGGGGGGGGGGGGATTAAACATAACAGAGGGCATCGACTCTGATCTATGGCCATGAAACTGAAAGATATGATGTCAAACTGCAAATGAAATATGAGAGAGAGCGAGAGAGAGAGAGAGAGAGAGAGAGAGAGGTTGTTGTGTACTGTATTTATGAGCATGCTGCTGTTGTGTGCACATGAAGTGTGCTCGGTAATCCGTCATGATCCACGGTGTAATACTCTGATCGTGCACGTTCATTATATCTGTGTGTGTGTGTGTGTGTGTGTGTGTGTGTGTGTGTGTGTGTGCGCGCCACAGAGTAGCCGCGGGGCAGCTGGGTGATGTTGTCCCTCAGACACAGTGGTCCTTCAGAGAGTTCCAGGGGGTCCCCAGCTAAATGATAGTATGGAACCAAATGGACCCTTATGGTCTGTAACTCTGAGAGTGTACAAATGGAACCATTTGTACACTCATAAATACAAATGGAAGCATTTGTACACTGGTTACATTTGTACACTCTCAGAGTTAAATTTACATTCATTTTACAATATAAATTGTGGGTCCCAGAGATAGAAATGCCATTAAATGGGGGTCCGTAGCCCTAATGCATGTCAAACTGGAGGTCCTTGAAATGAAAATGGTTGAAAATCACCGCTGGAGCCGTAAAACATCTTCTCTTATGGAGGCTCCCTGCATGGCATATCTTTTCAAATGGGGGTCCGCAGGCTAATGAGTATCATTTTGGGGGTCCTTGACATGAAAAGGTTTGGGAACCACATGCCTCAGACACAGTGTGATCCTCCATGGGGATCGATGGATGGGGCATGCTGCCATGCAGGGCTCCATCTGATGATGATGATGATGATAAGAGACAGCCAAGATACAAACATGGATGCACATGGTTCAGACGGAGAGAAAAGGGCAGATACATGGACCCATCGACAAACAGACCAACCGGCAGGCAGGCAGGCACGCACACACGCACCAGTGCTTGTGATTTTTGCAAGTCGACTTGCTGGCAGTAAAAGTTGAAGTTGAGTCGATACTCATTCGATGACGTCATCAAATTGACTGGGACAGGGGGGGATGGGGGGGGGGATCTTGCCAGACATCAAAGGCAGAGTCACAGCTGCACAGAGCTTGTTAATTAATGAGACTGAACTCTGATGCCTGCAGGGTGCTGGTTCCATCGAAAACAAGAAAACAAAGGAAAGAATCACTTCTGTCCACGACAATAACCAATCCTGCAGTTTGAATTCTGTATACACAGTGTGTTAATGCTAGCGAGCTAAAATAAGGCCATGCTTGCTCTAGGAAACGCCAATGTTCCAATCGCAATCACCGAACAATCAGAAAAGACCTCTGAACATCGGCGATCTGTTCAAAACCACGGAGAGCACATTAGTTTTCAGAGAAAAGAGCGTTGCAAAGGCTGCGGCTAAAACAGAAGCTGTGGTTGGGTCATACAGAAACAGTGTGGGTGGGGCCCTAGCGACGTTACCGTGCATATATCAACCGGAACGGTTCCAAAAATGAAACACAGCGAGGCAATCTTACAACGATATCAAACGCCTCAAGACGAGTCTACTCCTCATGCGTGCACCGCGTAATTAATTTATATGACGACTGTACTTAGGATCCAATGTGTTAATGGCAATGCTTATACTATATATGAATACACACACACACACACACACACACACACACACACACACACACACACACACACACAGACACACAAACATCCCTGGCCTGTCTGTGTCTGTCAGTGGCTACGAGGCTTCAGTCTGCCTGCTGCGGGTGGGGGGAGTGGGAGGAGGGGGGGGAGATCAGGGGTTAAATCTGTCGTAATGACAAGCAATTATACCTGCAGGTCATCTGCTGGCGCACAGCCATGTGTCACTCTCTCTCTGTGTCTCTGTTTAGACACACACACACACACACACACACACACACACACACACACACACACACACACACACACAATAAAACAACAACATCAAGCTGTCTACTCTGCACACACACACACACACACACACACACACACACACACACTACAGTACAGTAGCCATGGTCCTTTTGGGACCGCTACATTTACAGAGCAAACGTGTGCATAAACGCTCATATTTCAAATATAAAGTGCTCACCCAAAGGTGCCACAGGGGTGGTAGAATCTTCCTGGGTTGCTATTAGCACCCGCACATTCCGCGTTGCTAGATAAAAAGCATTTTTATCTGTATTTTTACTCGAGTCGTGACCCATAAGAATTGCTCTGCAGTGCACAAATGGGTCCCGAACCACTGTTTGGGAAACAGTGAAACTAGACCACAGTATCTGCGATGATGTCACACCGTGGCCGTGCTACTAATCTGTTCAAATTTGATTATTTCTTTACATAATCAGTAATCACTCAATTGCACACCATCTGTCGTTATCTTCATTCACATCATAATAACATCAATTTACAAGCCTCTCTGTTTTATACAATACTGACGCCCGACACACACACACACACACACACACACACACACACACACACACACACACGCGCACGCGCGCGCCCGTGCATACACACAACAGGTACCCTCACAAAAAACATGCAGTAATCGTGGTCTCTATACTGCCTCCTGTGGTCAGCCGATGGAGGGGGAAGGAACTGATTGGGATAACGTGTTCCTTCCACATATGCTACACGTCCAACAGGGGAAACTCCCCCTGTCAGGTGATAAGAAGCGACCCTCATGCATAGAAGGAAGCATGAGCTCAGTTCGGGGCTCTCCTCAGGTTGGCAGAGGGAGAGTAGCGCCCAGTATTAAAGGCAATTAGCACGGGGTGAAAACACGGTTACAAAATCGCGGGATAAAGAAATTGAGAAAATAAAATATAAAACAGCTGATCTACAAGCTCACAATATGTAGCGAATCGATCATGTAACACATTGTGAGCTTGTATTTTCACTAATTAAATGGGTATACCCAGACCATTGTTTGGGAAACACTACGGGCATACAGCATTGCTTATTATTGCTATTATTATCATTATCATTATTATCATTATTATTATTATTACTAGCCCTTACCCTAATAAATTCATTATTAATTTATAATTTGTTAAATTGGACAAAGGGCTTCATTAAGACCTCCATATTATTATGGTCAATGCCTTTGTGGAAAGTGGGAGCGATTGGTGCAGGCGTTGAGGAGATACGGCGGTGTTTCTGACAGACAGACACACATTCAGACAGACAGACATTGACTGAATTATAGTATGATGATGATATGATGATTTAAACCAATGTCTGGAGAAAAAAAATGTTATAAAAAAACCTAGCCACGTTCATAAAGGGTAGGCAGCATAAGCAACATGTATGTAGATTTATGTATGTATGTTGTATGTATGTATATACTGTATGTATATGCATATGTATGTATTATGTGCTCCCTTTGTTCTTTTAATACACTGAATAAACTTTACCTTACCATTGAGATAGTGTTTTAAATGAGTTGTATTTTACTGCCTTCCCCAATTATGCTCTAAATGACTTGTCAACGGGGGGCCGTCCTCTCCTGTGAAGCTCTATGCGCACAACAAAGAGGCCCCCGACGGTTTCCATTATGGCCAGACAGCTGAGCAGACTCAACATAATGAACGGCATAAGAACCTGGCAAGCACAAAATGATGTGCCGAGTACGTCGGTAAGTAGGCATACAGTATGCGCAGTGGCTCCAGGTTACAGCATGCACCATCAATTAAAAACATGAACGCTCCCAGCCTAGCCTCCCTATTCTGGCAAGAACATTCCACAAAAACAGCAGAATTTCATCAGAATTTGCATGCATCTACCCCAGTTTGTTAGAGTCACCCTAGCCACGTGTTATTCAAGGACAACTAAATATTGTTTTGGGTCTGAGAGGCTAAATCTTATCAAATGGTGGTCCGTGGCTCAAATGCCAAATACATAATTGGCCTTGATATGAAAAAGGTTGGAACCACATAAAGGAACAAGAGACATAACAGAGTGAAGAGCCAAACCAGCAATGCTTGACAACACTCACATACATGGTCACATTATACAGTGTACAGTAGCAGTATAGCACTGGAAATTCTGGAATGATAAGGAAGCCGGGGACACCATATTTGCATGCATGCCTACACCTACAGTATGATATGACAGGTGTGCATGAGTGCCTCTGCATGTACAATGCTTCCTCATGACTGGGCAAGCCTGCACTTTAAATTTATAACTCTGGGAGTATACTGTACAAATGGAACCAAATGGACCCGTAAGGGTGCATTTGGTTACATTTTGTACACTCTCTGAGTTACAAATGGATAAAGTGATTTGTGACACTGAGTGTGCGTGTGTGTGTGTGTCTGTGCGTGCGTGCGTGTGTGTGTGTGCGTGCAGTGTCATCTTCGTCTCTAAGTGCTGACTCACAGGTCAGACAGGACACCGGGCCATTCTGATCGTTTACACCATCGATCCGCCCGGCCTCACTTCCTGTCACGTGACCACTCCCTGTCTGTCACTCCCTCGGGAGCTCGACTCAAAAGGCAAACGCACACAGTTTTTCTGAGGCAGCGTGAAGAGCCACTGCGCCTTTAAAAGGAACAGCCATGGTACTGTACTGTACAGTGTATCATGCAGGCCTTTGAGTGCATGTTATTGTGGGACAAATCTAATTTCTTCTCCCCTGTTTCAAAACCGTCCGTTGGAATTCTGATCTCTTCCTCAGTTGGACACATTAACTCTACTAAATAGAGCCATACTGTTATGCTGATTAAACCGTTGTATCTGGCATGGTGGCGCGACATTAAATACAACTTAAGGCAAAGTGGCAGATTATGGTTTATGGGGATCAGAGTAGACAATAGAAAGACATTCTAAATTTTATCTTGGCGTTCGGCTCTGCTACATTTTTCTCCCTGCTCAGCACAATTAAACACCATCATTAAACATTAAGAGCAGGGAGATAGATAATAACAACCCCCCCCCCATGGGGAACAGAAATAACAGAGCCCACCGGTGGTGCTGGGGTGGCGGTGGGAGCAAACATCACATGACAACAACCTAATGTTTCTAGACAACCAGGAACCATAACATAAGCAGAAGGAAGGCAGGAAGAAACATGCCGTCTAGTGAGCTTAAATACCCTGCCCAATTGGTCAGCTGTCAGCCACATCAGCGAATGACATGCACACACTGAATACACCCACACAGTAATGCAGCATATTAACCCCTTGAGTATATGTATGCGCCCTTGAGCACAGCATGTAACCACTCGAGTATATCTGACTGAACTAACTCTGCAAGCTACGTATCATTTATACATTCAAGGGAACCTTTGCTGGGCGGCTGTTCTGTTCTGATGTGAGGAGATCATACAAACCAGTGGTTCCCAAACTTTTCAGGCCGAGACCCAAAAGAGAGATTAGTCTTTTGTCTGGGACCCAAAGTAGTGAAAATAGCAGATCCATACCACAAGCACACAATGCGCGTCACTTCTTAGGACCGATTCATACTCCTATTTAGTATTAATCGGCCCAAAAGCAGCTATAAGCAATAATATGTCAACATTTTAATGATCTTTTATTGCGGCCCCTAGATGTGTCACAGAGACTGAACTGCACGTCCACGATGTTTCACGTCATCGGGCGTACACTTCCACATTTCGTGGGAGAACAATGGCAGTTGATTAAAGTTTCCCTCTAATCAACGCAATGCTTCCTCTATAATTGGTCTCCCCCCCCACCCCACCACACACACACACACACACACACACACACACACACAGCAAATCTCTTTGCAGAAAATAGCCGACCTACAAGCTCGCAATGCAGTTTGTAGATCAGCTATTTTGGCTGAATGTTGGCCTATGAGAAATTGTAAAAATCACACTCGTGTGAAGTGAGGGGCGCTCTTATCATACATACATTATCACATTCCGGCCAATCACTTTTGGCGTCCTCAATTTTCTTTCCTCACTTTTTATGCCCTCGGCAAATCAAATCATCGCTATGGGCCGTACACACAGACACACAAAGCTGGGCATAGGCCCCTCAAAAACACAGAGTTACAGAGTTCAACCTCAGTAGATGCTCAGGGCATTTCTCATATGGATCGGTTGCTGCTATGCAATGTAGTAACAGGAAGGGCTTCCAACATACAGTAGACATAATTGTCTGTTAATTTCACTTCAGAGAAAGAGACAGTAAGAATGGCTAACTCCCAGAAGTCAAAAGACAAGTCAAAAGTAACATCAGTAGCCTCACAATGCGTGGCAAGAACAGGGGGAGAGTAACCCAGGTGAGGTGCACACACACACACACACACACACACACACACACACACACACACACACACACACACACACACACAAAGACATCAATATCATAATTTGTTTGCTGACTCATGCCATCGCTGCTCCGTCAGTGGCAACCGTCTGCTGCTCACAGGGGAGGTTTTATAGCCATTGATAAGTATGAATATAATGACGCAATGGGACATATCTCTGTTTATACACTGCTGTAACCAAACTGTATATACTATTTAAACGACTAGCTAGCTGGTGAAAGTGAAAGTGGCTTCCTGCATGCCTGCCTGGTCAGCTTGTCATAGTCGTGCTGCTTAGGACGACAAGTTGAATGGATACTAGACACTAGACAGCAAGGTGTGTGCAGGTGACACTGATTACTTGGCCGACTCACTGGGTAATTGGCTAGAGAACTGACTAACAGGCTAGCTAACACAATACCTGACTGGTAAAAAACCCTATAAACAAAACCTGTAAGTCTCAAGCAAAAGAACTGCTCAAAATGTTACTTGCACAATATACTTAGACAAGACAAGTGATTTTGATTAACAGTATTGTCTTCTTGCACATCCCCCCATTGCATACCTGCCATTCTGCCGACACCATTAACTATTTTGTATCTTATCTACGCTATAATAATTCATATTTTCGTTTCATTTTTATATTTACTTAATTAGATGAGTGACAGATAAACCCTTGATTCTTGGTTACTGGGGTCATTCTGGGCCTGGGGCGGTTGTCTCAATAGACTCCCAGGGGAGCTAAGCTCGGAGAGACACCTTACTGACAGCTAGGCTTCACATCTGGCATGCCATCTGCCAACTTGACATGCACCATTTTAGCTAGGATCAGGTTATTTAGCATTGATCTGTTGTATAGGCTTATGGGCCCAGTGTGATGTTTGAGGGGCTCTATCCCTGTCAACGTCGGGCTTTCAGAAATTACGTCATATGGCAGCCTAGTCTATTGACTTTTTAAATGTTTGATTAGAGCACTTTAAACAGAGTGGCAGCCAAGTGTATGGACTTTTAATGTTTGTTTAGACTAAAGCACTGAACGTGGAGTCATGTGGCAGTCAAGTCTATGGACTTTTAATGTTTGATTAGAGCACTTTAAACAGAGTGGCAGCCAAGTGTATGGACTTTTAATGTTTGTTTAGACTAAAGCACTGAACGTGGAGTCATGTGGCAGTCAAGTGTATGGACTTTTAATGTTTGTTTAGAGTACGATGTTTGAAGGAGTGAGGCTTCACACTTCACACGAGTGTGATTATTCAATTATTTTTCTCATCATGATATCCAATGAGACTGGTGGCAAATAATACATTTGAGAACCATTTCACCATAAGAAATACGATTTTCTTGGAAACCTTTTCATAGAATTGTCTGGGTTGGAGTGCCGTGATTTTTGTACCTTTTCTGTTTTGTATGTGGGAGTTAACATTATTCTTTATTATTATTAATTATTATACAAAACATCTTCCTTTTAATATAATATAATCATCGGAAAAATCACAGCAACCTAGATATTCTTTAAACCTAGATAAGATATTCATCTTCACTAACAACAAGGCAGTCACAAATATTTGTCTCAAACAAAACACAATCAGAACCTGACTGAAATTCTAGAACACTATTTTAAGCTAATTTACACTTTGACAAATGATGGTGTTGGCTCGTCGAAAAGTAAAATATAAATTAGACTGCTGTGTGTGCATCTCTACTCTCCAACTGAAGGTGTGAAAGTGTATCCCCAGGATGAATGACACAGCAACATAATCAATCCTTCTATCTGTCGTCTATGGACTGTTAACCAGTTAATTCATATTTGATACTTTGTTAATACTACTTTAAAAACACTTATTTTCCCGGGATGTCAGGTTGAAAGAGGTTAACCATCGTAACACATGGAAATGACTGCGAATGGTGATTCCACAATTATCTTACAGTATGCACAGCATAGATACTGTAACACCTCATAAAGATCAAAACGAGTCTACGCTTCGATGAGTAATACTCATTTTCATCAGTGCATGTCCAGCAGACATTAAAATGATTTATTATGATTGTGGTTGGTTAATGTGTTCACGGAGGAGAAACCACGCCCACAGCTGACAGGCCTAGCAGCTATACCTACAGTACCTATTTTGACCTGGGAACTATTCTACAAATGTCTTCTAAATCCTGACAGTTTTCTGAAAAACCCATGTTTCTATGTCAGTCGTGAAAATATGATATTCCAGTGACCACCCAGAAGCAAAGATTTGAGTTCAAAACGCTCGCTCTGAAAGAATATATTCAAAGATTTGCGCCACATTTTCACGATTTTTCTAAAATAGCAGACCTACTGTACAAGCTCATGAGCTTGTAGATCTGCTATTTTTCAATAGCTAAAGTATAACACAATGCTTAAACATTGTTTCCCGCCCAAAATGGGTAAAAAGAAACCTAACTCCTCCCCCACCTTCCGTCCAAGAGAAGAGGTATCCCTCCACCCCATCCCGGACAAGCCCCCAATGTAACCATCTGGATTTGAAAAATATAAATCAAAATAGAAA